>NC_057791.1:72959-210574 GCF_014905175.1 Aphidius gifuensis
TTTTATTTCTTCAAAATCAATTAAAAAAAAAGTAGTGGCGACATTAATTCTTTAACAGGATTATAGAACAGGCAAAGAGGTATTTTATACGATTTCTAGTACACCTCTTATGTTACTTGCTCTCCTGATATTATAAAAATAAATTCTATTTTCGAAAAAACACTTAGAAAGAAAATAGTGGCGTGGTTAATTTTTTCTCAGGATCATAGAACAGGCAAAGAGGTATTTTATACAATTTGTGGTTCACCTCCTGCATTACCTGCTCTCCTGATATTTCAAAAAAATAATTTTATTTCTTTAAAACAATTAGAAAAATAATTTGCGAATTTTTTAACAGGATCATAGAACAGGCGAAGAGGTATTTTGTGATTTCTGGTTCACCTCCTGCGTTACCTGCTCTCCTGATATTTCAAAAATAAATTTTCCTTAAAACAATTAGAAAAAAATAGTGGCGACCTTAATTTTTAACAGGATCATAGAACAGGCGAAGAGGTATTTTTGTAAATTTCTGGTTCACCTCCTGCATTACCTGCTCTCCTGATATTTCAAAAATGAATTTTATTTCCTTAAAAACAATTAGAAAAAAAATAGTGGCGACCCTAATTTTTTAACAGGATCATAGAACAGGTGAAGAGGTATTTTATTTGATTTCTAGTTTACCTCCTGCATTACCTGCTCTCCTGATATTTTAAAAATAATTTTATTTCTTCAAAAACAATTAGAAAAAAAATAGTGGCGACCTTAATTTTTTAACAGGATCATAGAACAAGCAAAGAGGTATTTTGTACAATTTCTGGTTCACCTCCTGCGTTACCTGCTCTCCTGATATTTAAAAAATAAATTTTATTTCCTTAAAAACAATTAGAAAAAAAATAGTGGCGACCTTAATTTTTTAACAGGATCATAGAACAAGCAAAGAGGTATTTTGTACGATTTCTGGTTCACCTCCTGCGTTACCTGCTCTCCTGATATTTCAAAAATAAATTTTATTTCCTTAAAAACAATTAGAAAAAAAATAGTGGCGACCTTAATTTTTTAACAGGATCATAGAACAGGTGAAGAGGTATTCTATTTGATTTCTAGTTTACCTCCTGCATTACCTGCTCTCCTGATATTTCAAAAATAAATTTTATTTCCTTAAAAACAATTAGAAAAAAAATAGTGGCGACCTTAATTTTTTAACAGGATCATAGAACAGGTGAAGAGGTATTTTATTTGATTTCTAGTTTACCTCCTGCATTACCTGCTCTCCTGATATTTTAAAAATAATTTTATTTCTTTAAAAACAATTAGAAAAAAAATAGTGGCGACCTTAATTTTTTAACAGGATTATAGAACAGGTGAAGAGGTATTTTATTTGATTTCTAGTTTACCTCCTGCAATACCTGCTCTCCTGATATTTCAAAAATAAATTTTATTTCCTTAAAAACAATTAGAAAAAAAATAGCGGCGACCCTAATTTTTTAACAGGATCATAGAACAGGTGAAGAGGTATTTTATTTGATTTCTAGTTTACCTCCTGCATTACCTGCTCTCCTGATATTTTAAAAATAATTTTATTTCTTTAAAAACAATTAGAAAAAAAATAGTGGCGACCTTAATTTTTTAACAGGATCATAGAACAAGCAAAGAGGTATTTTGTACGATTTCTGGTTCACCTCCTGCGTTACCTGCTCTCCTGATATTTCAAAAATAAATTTTATTTCCTTAAAAACGATTAGAAAAAAAAGTAGTGGCGACCTTAATTCTTTAACAGGATCATAGAACAAGCAAAGAGGTATTTTGTACGATTTCTGGTTCACCTCCTGCGTTACCTGCTCTCCTGATATTTCAAAAATAAATTTTATTTCCTTAAAAACAATTAGAAAAAAAATAGTGGCGACCTTAATTTTTTAACAGGATCATAGAACAGGCGAAGAGGTATTTTATTTGATTTCTAGTTTACCTCCTGCATTACCTGCTCTCCTGATATTTCAAAAATAAATTTTATTTCCTTAAAACAATTAGAAAAAATAGTGGCGACCTTAATTTTTTAACAGGATTATAGAACAGGTGAAGAGGTATTTTATTTCGATTTCTAGTTTACCTCCTGCATTACCTGCTCTCCTGTTTTTTTAAAAATAAATTTTATTTCCTAAAAACAATTAGAAAAAAATAGTGGCGACCTTATTTTTTAACAGGATCATAGAACAAGCAAAGAGGTATTTTATTTGATTTCTAGTTTACCTCCTGCATTACCTGCTCTCCTGATATTTTAAAAATAATTTTATTTCTTTAAAACAATTAGAAAAAAATAGTGGCGACCTTAATTTTTAACAGGATCATAGAACAAGGTGAAGAGAGGTATTTTATTTGATTTCTGGTTCACCTCCTGTTACCTGCTCTCCTGATATTTCAAAAATAAATTTTATTTCCTTAAAACAATTAGAAAAAAATAGTGGCGACCTAATTTTTAACAGGATCATAGAACAAGCAAAGAGGTATTTTGTATGATTTCTAGTTTACCTCCTGCATTACCTGCTCTCCTGATATTTTAAAAATAATTTTATTTCTTTAAAACAATTAGAAAAAATAGTGGCGACCTTAATTTTTAACAGGATCATAGAACAAGCAAAGAGGTATTTTGTACAATTTCTGGTTCACCTCCTGCATTACCTGCTCTCCTGATATTTTAAAAAAAATAATTTTATTTCCTTAAAAACAATTAGAAAAAAAATAGCGGCGACCCTAATTTTTTAACAGGATCATAGAACAGGTGAAGAGGTATTTTATTTGATTTCTAGTTTACCTCCTGCATTACCTGCTCTCCTGATATTTTAAAAATAATTTTATTTCTTTAAAAACAATTAGAAAAAAAATAGTGGCGACCTTAATTTTTTAACAGGATCATAGAACAAGCAAAGAGGTATTTTGTACGATTTCTGGTTCACCTCCTGCGTTACCTGCTCTCCTGATATTTCAAAAATAAATTTTATTTCCTTAAAAACAATTAGAAAAAAAATAGTGGCGACCTTAATTTTTTAACAGGATCATAGAACAAGCAAAGAGGTATTTTGTACGATTTCTGGTTCACCTCCTGCGTTACCTGCTCTCCTGATATTTCAAAAATAAATTTTATTTCCTTAAAAACAATTAGAAAAAAAATAGTGGCGACCTTAATTTTTTAACAGGATCATAGAACAGGCGAAGAGGTATTTTGTACAATTTCTGGTTCACCTCCTGCATTACCTGCTCTCCTGATATTTTAAAAATAATTTTATTTCTTTAAAAACAATTAGAAAAAAAATAGTGGCGACCTTAATTTTTTAACAGGATCATAGAACAGGTGAAGAGGTATTTTATTTGATTTCTAGTTTACCTCCTGCATTACCTGCTCTCCTGATATTTTAAAAATAATTTTATTTCCTTAAAAACAATTAGAAAAAAAATAGTGGCGACCTTAATTTTTTAACAGGATCATAGAACAGGCGAAGAGGTATTTTGTACAATTTGTGGTTCACCTCCTGCATTACCTGCTCTCCTGATATTTTAAAAATAAATTTTATTTCCTTAAAAACAATTAGAAAAAAAATAGCGGCGACCTTAATTTTTTAACAGGATCATAGAACAGGTGAAGAGGTATTTTGTACATTTCTAGTTCACCTCCTGCATTACCTGCTCTCCTGATATTTTAAAAATAAATTTTATTTCCTTAAAACAATTAGAAAAAATAGTGGCGACCTTAATTTTTAACAGGATCATAGAACAAGGAAGAGGTATTTTTACGATTTCTAGTTCACCTCCTGCATTACCTGCTCTCCTGATATTTCAAAAATAAATTTTATTTCCTTAAAAACAATTAGAAAAAATAGTGGCGACCTTAATTTTTTAACAGGATTATAGAACAGGCGAAGAGGTATTTTGTACGATTTCTGGTTCACCTCCTGCGTTACCTGCTGATATTTTAAAAATAAATTTTATTTCCTTAAAACAATTAGAAAAAATAGTGGCGACCTTAATTTTTTAACAGGATCATAGAACAGGTGAAGAGGTATTTTATTTGATTTCTAGTTTACCTCCTGCATCACCTGCTCTCCTGATATTTCAAAAATGAATTTTATTTCCTTAAAACAATTAGAAAAATAGTGGCGACCTTAATTTTTTAACAGGATCATAGAACAGGCAAAGAGGTATTTTGTACAATTTCTGGTTCACCTCCATTACCTGCTCTCCTGATATTTCAAAATAAATTTTATTTCCTTAAAACAAATTAGAAAAAATAGTGGCGACCTTAATTTTTAACAGGATCATAGAACAGGCGAAGAGGTATTTTGTACATTTTCCAGTTCACCTCCTGCATTACCTGCTCTCCTGATATTTTAAAAATAAATTTTATTTCCTTAAAACAATTAGAAAAAATAGCGACCTTAATTTTTAACAGGATCATAGAACAGGTGAAGAGGATATTTTATTTGATTTCTAGTTTACACCTCCTGCATTACCTGCTCTCCTGATATTTTAAAATAATTTTATTTCCTTTAAAAACAATTAGAAAAAAATAGTGGCGACCTTAATTTTTAACAGGATCATAGAACAGGTGAAGAGGTATTTTATTTAATTTCTAGTTTACACTCTCCTGCATTACCTGCTCTCCTGATATTTAAAAATAAATTTTATTTCCTTAAAACAATTAGAAAAAAAATAGTGGCGACCTTAATTTTTAACAGGATCATAGAACAGGTGAAGAGGTATTTTATTTGATTTCTAGTTTACCTCCTGCATTACCTGCTCTCCTGATATTTTAAAAATAATTTTATTTCTTCAAAAACAATTAGAAAAAAATAGTGGCGACCTTAATTTTTAACAGGATCATAGAACAAGCAAAGAGGTATTTTACAATTTCTGGTTCACCTCCTGCGTTACCTGCTCTCCTGATATTTCAAAATAAATTTTATTTAGGAAAAATAGCGACCTTAATTTTTTAACAGGATCATAGAACAGGTGAAGAGGTATTCTATTTGATTTCTAGTTTACCTCCTGCATTACCTGCTCTCTTGATATTTTAAAAATAATTTTATTTCTTTAAAAACAATTAGAAAAAATAGTGGCGACCTTAATTTTTAACAGGATCATAGAACAGGCAAAGAGGTATTTTGTACAATTTCGGTTCACTCCTGCATTACCTGCTCTCCTGATATTTCAAAATAATTTTATTTCTTTAAAAACAATTAGAGAAAAAATAGTGGCGACCTTAATTTTTTAACAAGATCATAGAACAGGCAAAGAGGTATTTTGTACAATTTGTGGTTCATCTCCTGCGTTACCTGCTCTCCTGATATTTCAAAAATAAAATATATTTCCTTAAAACAATTAGAAAAAATAGTGGCGACCTTAATTTTTAACAGGATCATAGAACAGGCGAAGAGGTATTTTATTTGAATTCTAGTTTACCTCCTGCATCCTGCTCTCCTGATATTTAAAAATAATTTTATTTCCTTAAAAACAATTAGAAAAAAAATAGCGGCGACCTTAATTTTTTAACAGGATCATAGAACAGGTGAAGAGGTATTTTATTTGATTTCTAGTTTACCTCCTGCATTACCTGCTCTCCTGATATTTTAAAAATAATTTTATTTCCTTAAAACAATTAGAAAAAATAGTGGCGACCTTAATTTTTAACAGGATCATAGAACAAGCAAAGAGGTATTTTGTACGATTTCTGGTTCACCTCCTGCGTTACCTGCTCTCCTGATATTTCAAAAAATAAATTTTATTTCCTTAAAACAATTAGAAAAAATAGTGGCGACTTAATTTTTTAACAGGATCATAGAACAAGCAAAGAGGTATTTTTGTACAATTTCTGGTTCACCTCCTGCGTTACCTGCTCTCCTGATATTTCAAAAATAAATTTTATTTCCTTAAAACAATTAGAAAAAATAGTGGCGACCCTAATTTTTTAACAGGATCCTAGAACAGGCAAAGAGGTATTTCATTTGATTTCTAGTTCACCTCCTGCGTTACTTGCTCTCCTGATATTTCAAAAATAAATTTTATTTATTAAAAATCAATTAGAAAAAAAATAGTGGCGAGTCTAATTTTTTAACAGGATCATAGAACAGGCAAAGAGGTATTTTGTACAAATTCTAGTTCACCTCCTGCGCTACCTGTTCTCTTGATATTTCAAAAATAAATTTTATTTATTAAAAATCAATGAGAAGAAAAATAGTGGCGGCATTAATTTTTCAACAGGATCATAGAACAGGCGAAGAGGTATTTTGTACAATTTCTAGATCACCTCCTGCGTTACCTGCTCTCCTGATATTTCAAAAATAAATTTTATTTTATTGAAATCAATTAGAAAAAAAATAGTGGCGACATTAATTTTTTAACAGGATCATAGAACAGGCAAAGAGGTATTTTGTACAATTTCTAGATCACCTCCTGCGTTACCTGCTCTCCTGATATTTCAAAAATAAATTTTATTTTATTGAAATCAATTAGGAAAAAAATAGTGCGACCTTAATTTTTTAACAGGATCATAGAACAGGTGAAGGTATTTTTATTTGATTTCTAGTTCACCTCCTGCATTTCCTGCTCTCCTGATATTTTAAAAATAAATTTATTTCCTTTAAAACAATTAGAAAAAATAGTGGCGACCTTAATTTTTAACAGGATCATAGAACAAGCAAGAGGTATTTTGTACAATTTCTGGTTCACCTCCTGCATTACCTGCTCTCCTGATATTTAAAAAATAATTTTTTTTCCCTTAAAACAATTAGAAAAATAATAGCGAATTTTTTTAACAGGATCATAGAACAAGCAAAGAGGTATTTTGTACGATTTCTGGTTCACCTCCTGCGTTACCTGCTCTCCTGATATTTTAAAAATAATTTTATTTCCTTAAAAACAATTAGAAAAAAAATAGTGGCGACCTTAATTTTTTAACAGGATCATAGAACAGGCAAAGAGGTATTTCATTTGATTTCTAGTTCACCTCCTGCGTTACCTGCTCTCCTGATATTTCAAAAATAAATTTTATTTCTTTAAAAACAATTAGAAAAAAAATAGTGGCGACCTTAATTTTTTAACAGGATCATAGAACAAGCAAAGAGGTATTTTGTACAATTTCTGGTTCACCTCCTGCATTACCTGCTCTCCTGATATTTTAAAAATAATTTTATTTCCTTAAAAACAATTAGAAAAAAAATAGCGGCGACCTTAATTTTTTAACAGGATCATAGAACAGGTGAAGAGGTATTTTGTACAATTTGTGGTTCACCTCCTGCGTTACCTGCTCTCCTGATATTTCAAAAATGAATTTTATTTCCTTAAAAACAATTAGAAAAAAAATAGTGGCGACCCTAATTTTTTAACAGGATCATAGAACAGGTGAAGAGGTATTTTATTTGATTTCTAGTTTACCTCCTGCATTACCTGCTCTCCTGATATTTTAAAAATAATTTTATTTCTTTAAAAACAATTAGAAAAAAAATAGTGGCGACCCTAATTTTTTAACAGGATCATAGAACAGGCAAAGAGGTATTTTGTACAATTCTCAGTTCACCTGTAGTCATTCCTGTTTTCCTAATATTTCAAAAATAAAATTTTTTTTCTATAAAAGAAAATAGAAAAAATAATAGAAAAAATGATGTATTCAAACAGGATCATAGAACAAGCAAAGAAGTATTCGATAGAATATCTGGAGTCACAGGATCACACAATTTATCTATTAGATAATAATAATAAGTCTTTGAATAATTAATTTAGTAATAATATTTTTATTAATAATTATCTGAATAAACTATTATAATAAATTGTTATTAATGAAATAAATATTTAGATAATTCATTTATAGCTCTAATTTAAATAAACGAATCATAGAAATGATCTATAATTTTTTTTCATCTTTTTAATAATATATCCTTCATCATATTCTTCTTTTTATATTCTTTCACATTTTCCAAATAAATACTCTTTTTATATAATTAATAACTAAAAATACATAAATCAATTACAGTCACTTAAAAAATAATTTAAAAAAATCAAACATTCATTCACTCAATATGAATAAGAAATAATAAATTAATTGCTACATTATTATGATAATAAAAGTGAATAATGAATGAAAGTAATAAGCAAATCATTCATTTGAAATCTATAATATTTTTTATGTTGTTTCTTTTCAAATTAAAATATTCACAAAGCAACTTAGATTTAAATAAAAAAAAAAGTTAAACTTTTCACAGCAATTATCACTTCCTTAGTATTTTCATTCACAATTTTCCAATCCTCGTAACATTTATCGTGTCTTTTTTATTTTCCATAAAGACTCGTATTATAATTTTGAATATCAATAAAATAACAAATTAATTAATTTATAATGACAATTTAACGTTTTATATGAGACTCTCTAATTAAAACAAGAATATTTATTTTAATATAATATCTAATAGAGAGAGACTTTAAATACATCTCAAATTAATTTTTTTCTCGCTAGATAATTCATAAATTAACAGGACAAATGAGCTATAATTTTTTAAATAACATTATCATAATATTTATCAAAGGAAAAACAGTGTCTCAATGAAATCAAATATTTTCTTTTTTTTTTGTTGTTATTCTTGTGATAATTATATTATTATGATTTTCTTTTTTTTTTAAATCAACAACTTAGTACAATAAATAATAATAACAATATTTTTGTAGATATTTTCTTTCAACTCAGTTTAATCTCTTAAGGTATTATCAACAGGCCTGAGTATAATATTAGTACTTAATTCTCCTCAAAAAAATTTGTTAATTAAGAAGAATTATATGAAACATCAATCAAATATTATTATTATTATTATAATTTCAAAATGTTTATAATTCTTAATATTTAATAATAACTACGATATTTATATTTATTTATTTAATTTTTTTTAAGTTGTACTTGGTGTTTTAATTTTAGAGTATGAATAAAAAGTAATAGACCAAGTAATTATTTTTATATTTAAAAAATTCGTTGTCCAATTTGTGAAATGAGAAAATTTGATGAAAAAAAATTAAGTTTTTGACATTATTTGAAATGATATTCTTTTGTAAATAAAAAACATTAAATTTCTCTTGACCTAATTAGTTTGAAATGTCTCATTTTAGAAACCACCACCCCTTTTGTCTTTTATTTCTCAGTGTCAATGAAAAGCAATTTCGTGACTATTCAAAATATTCATATAAAAAAATTCTAATTACACTCAACAATACAATAAACAAAAGAAAAAAGTTTATAAAAATGATATTGTAACACTCTAAGAAATTGGGAACGTTTCTGGCATAAAACTTGGCTTATTTTTATATTTTTTCTTTCACAAAACTCATTGCTAAATTTTCACATAAAACATTATGCTTTTTTTATTACTATATAATAATGAAAGTGATGAAAAAAAATTATAAAAAAGAAAGAAAAAAACATTGAATGGTTTCAGTTTGGATTAAGTATCATTTTTTTAATTTTTTTATTTTCATGTATGAGAGGGCGAAGGATTTGTCCTGGATTATCTTCGTTGATTGTCCGACATTTTATTGCTATACAAACGTAAAAGGAAAAAAGTCGATAATCCAGGCCGAATCGTTGCCAATAGGAAGGCAATACTGTGTTTTTCATATAATTCTTTTTTTTTTTAATTTATTTTTTTTATCTTTGACTCTGTATAAGTTGATTTAATTTCGATCCAGGCATATGTTTGTTTGACCCATTTAATATATATATTTTTATTTTTGTTACAGACCACAAATGATTATCTTTATCATTCATGACAGAGACCTCAATTAAATATCTTTTGTCCAAACAAATTACTTTTTCTTTATATAATAATATATCTATTTTATACAGCATGTCGAAAAACAATTGATTCAATTATTCTTTTCACATCAACATCAGATTTTCTTTATACAAATAATAATAATTATCATCATGTTTTTAACCAGCGTATACATTTGATAATAATTTACATCTTGCCTTTTTTTATTTTTCAGTATTCATACTTGAAATAAAGATAGTAATAATAATAATAATAACATTTATAAGTCTTTAAGCTCTAGAAATATTTAAATCTTTTTTTCGAATACAGAATTTTTCCTTCTCCAATTAATTATAATAAAATTATCAAGTATATTTAGTTTTTTTTTTTTATTTTATTTTTTATATTTTTTTTTAATTTTTTATGTTTTTTTTTGTTATTAATATAGTAATAGTAGTAGCAATAGACCGCCTCTAAGAACTAATTGGTGTTCATTCATTGATCCCCATTTTTTTCATTTGGTACCGATTATATTTCGTAAATTTTCTTGCATATTTTTAATTTGTTTTTTTTTTAATACACATTTATTATATTCGCCATGATTAAAATCGCCATAAAGTGATTTTATTAATATTATTATTTAATAAACAATTTTATATTTTATTTTCGATGAATTTCAAGGTGGCACTAATTTAATAAAATATACGCATAAATATATCTTGATCGAGTTATTATTTGAATAAATAAATTTGTCATCGATGACATTAATTAATAATTATCATTTACAACATTTAAATATACACGAAGTTAATTTTAATTAATATTAATCATTTATAAAAGGACGAAATAAATATTTTCAGTTATTTCACAATCACAGGCTGGAGGAAATTTACGTGTTGATAATACCAATAATATATAGTTTTCTAGGAGAGCATAATTTATAATGTATTTTTGTAAGAGGTAAATAAAATAAGACTTTATTTTTTATTTTTAAAATAGTGAAAATTAAAATCTAAAAAATACTTTTAATTGGCGTTTATGAAAAACCTCAGCAAACCTCAAGAGGTCAAGGAAGTTTTTGCATACTTCCTCCTACCATTTGAAATTCTTCTTGATCTTAAAATAAAAAATAAAAATTAATCAACAAATTTAAAATAATAAAATTTTCATTTAAAAAAATATATACTCACTTTGTAGATAAATTGCAAGATTTGTTTCACCCATTTCATTTGCATAATCTCTTGGTGTTTTGCCAGATTTATCACGTACAATTAATGTTGAACCAGCAGCAACAAGCATACAACATATTGAACGATTTTTATGTTGTACAGCTTTGTGTAAAGCTGTTTGTCCTCTGTGAATTAATTAATAATAAATAAATATTAATTAACATAATCAAAAAAAATTAAAATAATGCCTACTTACTTGTCATTATCAAGCATATTTATCATTGATGGTGGTCCACAAGTAATAAGATACTGTACAATATCTCGATGTCCATTTTTAGCAGCAATATGTAATGCTGTTTGACCATTTGAATCAATAGACATCAAAGAATATCCACGGTCATGATAATCTTTAATTTTTTTTAAATCACCAGTTTTAGCACAATGTACAATTCCATCAGTTGTTTTTTCTAATAAACCAGAAGTTGTTGTATTAACATTTCCTGATAAACTAAATAATCTTTCAGCTGAACTAAGATACTTTGATGATGATGCTGTTTCTTTTGGTGAAGTTTTAGTTTGATTATATTTATTATTACTATCTTTTGTTGGTGTTTTTTGATTTTTATTTGTTGGTGATGTACTTGTTTGTTTATCACCACTTGTTATTTTGCAATCACTTGTTAATTTTTTTTGTTGTTGTAGTATAACTTGATTAATAATTTCTTCATCTTTATTTTTATCATCAAGTGCTGATTTAATTGCTGCAATGACATTTGGATCTTCTTCAAGTATATATATTGCTTCTGATATAACATCAGTGACATAATGTAAATGTTCTTGTGCAACATCAATACGAAAAAATCTTTCAGCAGTACATGAATCAAGAAAACAACAATAATCCATTTGAAATTCTTTTGATAATATATTACGTAATGTTTCAAGATCTGTTGTTGCTTCAAGTTCAAGTGGTTCTGTTTTTAATCTAATTGCTGTTTTTTTTAAACGATCTTTGTCAGAATTATATGCTTCATAATCAGACATTTTTATTTTCATTAATGGTAAAGTTAAATTTTCTAATTTAACATCAATACTTTGATGTGATTTACGTGTTGATCTACGTTTTGTTAGCATTGTTGCTTTATTTAAATGATTCATCTCAATTATCGATGGCAACACACGACAGGCTTCTCCATCAACCTAGATAAATTTTATTATTATTATTATTATTAAAAAAAAAAAGAGAATAGTTTTTTTGTGAAAAGAAAAGGTCAAGTATAATAATATTGATTAAGTATTAAATTTCTTTTGCGCAGTTTTTTATTTTTTTTCATTTTCATCTAAATTGAACCCTCGTCTATTTTATTAACTCTACTATACTTTTTTTTTTTATTATTTTGGTGCTTTTGAAAATACTTGATGATGACTAGAAAGAAATGATACAAGCACAACTATTGTATTTTTATTTTATATAAAATAAAATAAAATATTGTAATTTATTCTTTTTTTTTTTTGACTCATGGGATTTTATTTATTTGCATTGAAATGCATTTTTTTTTTTTCCATGTATAAAAATAAAATAAAATGTATATTACCTGCATTGGAATGGTTTTTTTTGTTGATAATACAGCTCTACTACATTGTGCCAGGGGTGTACCATGTCCACCAGCTTGTAATAATGGTAATTGAAATGTTGTTAATCCAATAACTTCAATTAAACCATCATCAGTTGATGGTTCTTTGGTGTCTGGCATTGGTGCCCATGGACGTGTACCACCACCATATGATGAAATATTTAAAAATACAATAGCATGTACACGATGTTCAATGAGTTTTGGTGTTATATCAATTCCATCACATTCAAGTGTAACATAATCAGATAAATCTTTCCATCTTCTTACAATTAAATCTTTACCACCCATTTGTCCATAAAAAACTTTATTTCTCATACGTGAATTAAATTTTTCTGGATTGGCTTCTCTTGCTTCATGAAATTCAAGTGCAATATGTGCATCAACACCAAGTGAAAAATAATTATTAACAACATTTAATGGTAAATTATCTTTAACTCTTCCAGTTGTATCATCATTTTTACCTTCTGGATTTGGTGTTACTTTTAATGACCATCTATCAAGTAATCTAATACCACTGTCATCAAGATGTGTTAGTATTTTTGTTATTGGTTCATCAGTATAACCACCACCCCAACCAAGTGAACGTGCTAAATCATTACCAGTACCAAGTGGTAATACACCAACAGCTGGTGATGGTGATATATCAATTAAATCAATAATTGATAATACCCAACCAACAGTACCATCACCACCACATGCTAATACACGTAAATTTGGTACTCTTTTAAATAATTCTAATCCCATTCGTGGTCCACCTTGTGTTAAATCAAATACTTGACGTGGATTTAAAAACCATTGAAATTTTTGTAATAATTTAGCACCTTGATTACCACCTGATTTTGGATTTATAAATACCAATAATGGATGTACAGTTAATGATGGTATTGGTTTAATCATCCATACTGTATTATAATCAACAGCAACAACACTTTTTTTATCATTATTATTATCTTGATTGATATTATCTTTTTTTGTTTTTTTACGTTTTGATGTTGTTGTACAACTACCACTACCACTTGCACCACCACTTGCACCACTAGCACTTGATGATTGTTTAATTTTTTTTGGTGATTTTCTTAAACTACTTTTAAAACTTCCTTTTCTTGGTAATTTTAATATCCATGATGGTGGTACAATAATTGATTTATGTAAACCAAGTTCACAATTTTCACCAACTTTATCAACATTAAAACATGCTTCTTTATTATGATATGCTAATTTACACCAACTACATATTACAGCAACAATTTCTTTTGAACTAAAACTTAATTTTGATTGAAATGATTTTGAACAATTTGTACATTTTCCTTTTTGTGAACGACGATGTACCCAATGATGATCTGTTGATGTTTGTTCACGATATTGACGTACACCAACATCACGATAACCAGCTTTACAATCAAAATCTAATTTTGGTAAACAATATTTGTGAGCAGATACACGACATGCTGCACATTTTAATCTTTCTCCATGTTTCTATATATTTAAAAAAAACAAAAAAATACATTATTAGATAGAAATTAATTTAAATGGATTCTATTGATGGATTATATTTAGTTGGATCGATATCTCGAGGGCGAGGCAAAACCAGCTGTTTTTTGTGAAAATAAAATATTGCATTTTTATTATTTTGACCTGTTGGTTAATGTTTAGAAGGATAAATTAACATTCTACAAAGGATCCTTTGACCTTTTGGCCGTAATCGTTTCTCTCGAGATATTATTAGATGAAATTTTGCATAATTAATCATCAGGCAAATATCTGGCTTTATTATATATCAATTTTAATTTAGCTACTGAAAATGTTGAATTATAAATAATGATATCAAATATTCATTGTCAATGAATGTAAAATAAAATACAATAAAATATTAATGTATTGTGTCGACTGTTGTGGTGTTGTGGAAGAACACACAATGCTCTTTTATATATTGATGATGATGATAATAAATTATTGGCTAGCCACATTATTATTGTTTTCTTCTTAATTTTTAAACACATACAATTTCCATTTCATTTAATTTTATGATGATAATTATTGGACTGATTTAATTTAATGCAAGTAGGGCTTTAATAAGATTCTCGTGAAAGGAAAAAAAATATATTTACTCTTGTCGCGTGTCAATTAAGTAATAAAAAAAAAAATATAGGTATATATGTATAAGAAAAACGTTTAGTCAACACAGAGGAGCAAAAGATGTTGAGATAAGTGACATTAAATACAACAAGGGACGATGTGAAATGACGCTTTTATGAGACTGAATCTAATCACGATGAGAATTATTTTCTCTTGTAAATTTATCTATCTTGGTTTTTTTTTTTCTTATTTATTTCTAATTATTATACCTCTTTCTTTTATTTTTTTTTTCCTTCTTTTTTTAAGGGAAAAGCAATCAACAGCAGTTTGGAGAATCAGGTTTCCAAGTCTCATTTGGGAAATAAGTGTTAATGAATAGTAATGATAATGATGATGATGAAAGTATATTAAAAAAATTAAAAAAAAATTCCTGATTCTAGATCAGTTTGTTTATTTACGTTTTGATGAAATAATCCTTTATCTTTATTTTTAAGTTTTACCGAGCAATCTGTGACGTAGCAAAAATCACCAGAGGCGTTTGTTGATACCCAGAGATGCTCTCCATTAATTGAACCTGGTCCCCAATCTGGTGTTGTTCGTAGCTCTCTATCGCCACTTGCTGCTGGTCTCTCTTCTTTTCCTCTGAAATTTAATTTTTTAAATATATTTATTTTATTAATCATCAAATATTCATTTTATCGCATATCAGCTAAAATTAATTCCGTTCAAGTATATTATTATACATGTTGTAATTTTTTTCTTATCTAAAATTTGGCTTATTTAAAATTTAAATTTCAACATCATGTTACATATATACCTATAATATGAAATTTAAATTATTATTCAAAATATATACTGCAAAGAATTATTTTAAAAATGTTAAATGTTATTTATTTACGTATTTATGTTTGCATTAAAATTATTAGAGAAAACTTTTGAATATAAATAATTTTTTTTCCAATTGGCATTTACTAGGATAAAATAAAAAGAATAAAGTTAAATAGAGCTTGAAGACCTTGTTCAACACAAACTGAATGAAAAGTAGCTCTGAGGGTCCTGAGGGTAATGAAAAAAAAAAAAATTTCTTATCTACATTCACCCACTCCCATCGCTACTACCTTAAAATAAAAAATAAAAAAAATCAGTCTCAAAGTTATTTTTCTTTATCATGATTTTAAAAAAAAGAGAAAAAAAAAAAAAAAAAAAAAAAAACTTGTTAGTTTCTTTCTTGCCCTTTAGAATTTTCTTAAACTTCTTTGTATATATACCTATAGCTACATTATTTATTTTATTTTTTTCTTTCAACAAAAAAAGAAACAATAAAGAAAGAATTTTTTTTCTATATAACATCATTCCTCTTCAACCCGTTTCGCAAACTTTTTCAATTCAATTTTGCCACAAGAGTTCACTGGAATACGTTCAAAGTAAACTCTTTTTAAAGAAAAAAGGGAAAAAAAAAAAAAAAAGAATTTATAATGAATCGAAATGATATTTTATATATATATATTTTTTTTTTTCGTTAACAGTAACTGCTAGTATTTGAAGAATAAAAAAAAAAAAAACATTTGTTTAAAATTAATTACAAAGTTGTTAATTAATAAAACTTTAATATAAGTATTTAAAATAAAAAAATCAAGCCAAGATAATCTTTGATGATAAAAAAATAATCTCAAACAATGTTTTGAATTACGTCTTACACGAATTTAAATAAAAAAACAAACAAGTATCTGTTTTGTAAGTTAAGCCAGAGCTGTACATAGTACCAAAAAGTATTAAATAACAAGACTTGTAATAGAGAAAGAGAGAGAAAGAAAAAATGGTGTTATATTTTGAGCTCATTGGGGGAAATAGTAAATGCCGGAAGAGGGTCTTTCCACGCTTGTGTATAAAATGATTGAAAGTTATTCTTTATCTTGTGAAAATGAGTGCTAAACCGACAAGATAAGCTTACTTTTTTTTTTTTTTTTTTTTTTTTTTGTTTCCTTATTCACGAGTGGTTCATCTGTCTACCACAACGATAAGCTTGATTAATTACAAAAAATTTTGAAGGGAGGGTAAAAAAATGAACAAGTAGAAAAACAAAAAAAAAATCATCATTAAGCATGTCACACGTGGGTGTCATCGTTATATAAAATTATTTTAATTAATTTGAATATACTGTATATGATAAAAAATAAAAATACGAGACAAAATTGTTCCCGACGTACCCACCCTCTGGTACGTTGATCCTTGTTTGGTAATAATGCTGTATATCTTGTTTGTTGATCAGTTGGTAATACAATATCAACACTTTTTGATCTTGTATTTTGTTGTGGTACAGCTAATGAATTACTACAATCACTTTTATTATTTTTATTATTATTAAAACATGAATCAACTGATGCTGCTCTGTCTCTTTTTAATTCTGGTACTGTTAAAAATATATCACCAACAACAAGTTTAAATTTATTGTTATTATTACCACCATCATCTTCATCATCGTCATCGTCATCATCATCACCATCATCATCATCGCCATCTTCATCCTCATCATCATCATCCTCATTATAAACACCATTTTTATTACAAACATTATTATTATTATTATTATCATCATCATCATCATTATCATCATCTGGAGCATTTATAGATGGTAACTCGAGTGGAAATGATATAACAGCTTCTTGACGTGATAATCTTCTTGGTCTATCAATACCACCACCAGGATAATAATCATTTGGTATTGTTATATTTTTTTTTTTAATTTTATTATCATCAAAATTTATTAATGTCACACGTATTTCTGGACTACTACTATCACGTGGTTGTTTTTCATGTTTTTCATGTTTTTCATGTTTTTCATCAGATTCAATTGAATCGTCAATTGGTAAACTAACATCATCATCAATATCTTCATAAGCAGCATCATTATCATCATCATCGTCATCATCATGGCCATAATTATCAACGTGATAATTAATACCATAACTACTTTGATAATTATTATCATCATCATCATCGTCTTCTTCTTGATTGTCATTGTTATCTTGATCATCATCATCATCGTCATCATCATGATAATCGTAATCAATATAAGGATCATTATTTAAATCACTATCACTGTCATTATCTCTATTTAAAAATTGAGCTTTGTATGCTTTAACACATGCACAATGATAACAGCCGGTGTATTGTGCCAATGATGATGTATCACTTTTACGTGAACCAGATGAACCAGATGATCTTGCTGATGGTGATGATGGTATTAATGATGTTTTTTCATAAATATCAAATGATTTTGATCTTTGTCCACTTTTTGGTACACGAAGTGTTGATGTACGATTTTTTTCACTTAATTTTGATGTTGATGGTGTTGTTGTTGTTGTTGTTGTTGATGATGATGATGACAATTGTTCATCTTGACGTTTTGCTTCAAGTTGTATTTCATCGAATGATGCTGAACGTATTTGTTTTGGTACTTCTAAACTTGATTGTGATTTCATTTCCGCCCCCGTCGGTGTGCGCGACCTTTTGAAGGTCGAACGCAATCTCTGCATTCTCAATATAATTATTTAATATTATTATTTTTGTTGTCTGGTGTTTATTTATTACACCAGGCAATATTTTTTTATTAATTAACATTAAATTATATAATATTATTATATTTAATAAATAATATAATTTATCAGCAATGCTGAATGTTTTTGTAAGGCAACTGAGGCCCATTCTAACTGGTCAATTTAAAGGTAAACAGTTAGACCAAGAAGGGAGGATATGATTATTATTATTATTAATGTTGATTATTTTTAATTTCATCAATTAAAATTATTTGGGTCAATTATTTTTATTTAAATATATATTATTCATGTACATATACTACTAGTTCAAGTGATTGAACAAGTTATTAATGCATCACGTCAAAGTCATCATCATCATCATCATCATGATATTTATTATTTTTATATATTGCACTTTGACTATACCAATGATTAAATTTAGACTAAATTAATTAATCATCAAAAGGTGATGAAATATTTTATAATTTATTGTTGATTTTGAATAGACTAAAATAGAATATCCATAAAATAATATCAACAAAAGATATTTCAATAATAATCAAATTTCATAAATTGTAAAGAATTTTTTATATTGCATTTCATTATTTTGTTAATGAAAAAATAAGTCAATTGATTTTGGTCATATATATTATATTAAAATTGTCTTTAAATTTATTTATAATTATTTTTGGCAGCTGGATGATGATAATATGTGGATCATCACAATATCAGTTGCCAGTTGTTATGTTGAGAGAGCACCATCGATCGTAACCAGTCCCGTAACTTTATTTCCCATCCACCCGTTTTATTGACTCACAAAAAAAATATATAGGTATATATTCAGCACTCTTATTATTGTTTTGTTAATCATATATAATTAATATAATAATTTCACAATATATTTTAAATAAAACCACATATTTTAAATTTAATTTAATAAATTTTTCACAACTTGTTATTTTTATTATCCCACTAAAATGAAATGAAATGAAATAAAATAAAATAAAATAAAATAAAATAAAACCACCCTAAAAATCACCACCCTCAATTATGACTATCACATGGTTAAATTTTTTATTTTTTCTACTTGACATCAACAACCACGACGTGTTGTTTTAAATTAATTTAAAAAAAAATAATAAATAATTTATTTAAATTAGAAATTAAATAAAATTATTTTTTAATATTTGATTTATTCATTTTTATAAATTAAATATTATTAAAATAAATTTTGTATTATTAAATTGTTTTATATTGCACAACAATTATTATATTATTATTTGTTATTATTTTGTTTGAAAAATTAAAATAAATATAGAGTGGTGTTTGGTTCGCGTAACGACACGCTGAAGACTCCCAGTTGACGATGTTTCGGGGTCGTGGATAACTCCTCAGCGTCGTCCCTCCCTGTCTTTGTCAGGCATGCGCGAATTCCAAAATGTTGCTTGGTGGATTAATACACATATCAAAAATATTATATATGTGTAGTGGTAGTTTGATACAAGTAACATTGTAGGTCTACATGGTCTACATGCTGGGAAAATTACTGCGACTATATCAGAAACCAAAACGCCGATGGCTTTTCATCAACTATAAGGTATATTTTTATATAAAGATATATGTGTATGTGGATTTTATATAAATATCATTGCAACTGTGTGTGTGTGGGTAAATGAATTTTGTATGCTTTGAGGGTGAGACTGTATAATTTCAAGAGCGAGAAATTATTCGACATATTATTATTTTAGAAATAATAGAATATTTTCATTCAAATCGAAATTATAATTTTTATTTTTTATTTTATATTTTCATTTATTGAGAACTGAGGGTGGTGGTGGTTTATATTTGAGAATTATTTGATAATAAATAAATTATTAACATTTCTATGACGACATTGTGTAAGTTTTATTATTATTATTATTTTCTTTTGCAGTAGCTAATGGGGGTAATAATAAAAAATTGATAAATAAATATTTTAAAATTTGAATTTTATATTTTTTAACTTTTAATTTTTTAACGACTGAGCAAGTTTGCTTATGCTATTTTGCATTGCAAATATTTTATTTTTTTTTTTAGTAAAATAAAATTATTTAAATACATACGTTAAAGTTTTATGTTTTTTTTTTCCTATTTTCACAGTAAAAACAAAAAATATGTGTATATACTAAAAACAAAGTTTTATGACATAATAATTCATAAAGTTATTAATATCTATGTTTTATTTTGCTAAATAAAGAAGAATTAAGTTAATTTATTAAACTTTCTATAACAAAAAAAAAATAAAAATAATATTTATAATTTTTCCAAATCGAATTAGTTCCTAATTAATTAATTATCTTTGTATAAATGAAAAAACAATACAAAGTTTTGAAGCAATTTTTATATTTTTTACGATGAAATTTAATAAAGCTGCAGTGATATACCACACATGAAAAATTGAAAAAAATAAAAATATCCAATTTTGTATATAATAAAACGTTGGAGATTAAATGAAAATAAAAATAAAAATAAAAAATTGCATCAATATTTAAGTATGTGTACACTAAAATAAGTTGGCATCACGAAATGCTGTAATATTTCATGTGGGGATTGTATAAAAATTTTATTATAATAATAATAATAATAATAATAAATAAAATAAAATAAAGTTGATTGAGGGTGGCACATAACAATATAAAGTTTTTTCAAAGAGTTGGCTGTGTTCAGTAAAACTGTGTCTGTGTCAATATTAAGTTGTATATTATAGTCAATTGATGGGTGAAGGATATTTTAGATAACCAAGCTGCAAGAGTGAATGAGTTTTATAAAAAATATAGATGAAAAGATATAAATACCTGAATAAAACAAGAAAGACATTTTTTTATATATATACTGACACGTGAATTGACAACAAAAAGACAAAAATATATTACAATAGGGAGGTTATCGAATTTTATTATTATTATTATTATTATTATTATTATATAAAAATAGATATATACTTTGGGTTTTCTTTTGACGAGATTTTAAATTATTATATTACATAAAATTAAACGATAATAAATAATAAATATATCAATAATTTATTGTAAGGAGATTGTAAATTATATACAATGAAAATATTTTATTATTTTTAAAAAACTTTTCATGTTATTTTATCAACTCCAAACTAATAAAATAAATATATAAATTTTAATGATGAAAATTTTGTTGAATATATTATTATTATATTATATTTGTAAACTCGAGTGTTTTATAATAAAAATAAACTTCAAGTTTATTTAAAGTTGAAGAAAATAATTAGTGCGTTTGATTCTATAATAATTTATATAAAATACAACTCTATGTATATTTATTACTTGAAAACTTTTTCCATCGCGTATTTTAAATTATAAAATAACAGTAATTATTATCCTTATATTATTTAAACGTCAGCTAAAAGTTTCTATTTTTTTTCTGCTTTTATTTATTTTATTTTTTTTAGAGCAAAGGAAGGATACTTAAATTAAAAGAATGGCCAAATAAAAAAGAGCTATATATATATTTGAATTACTAAAACGTCGTCTAGAGTTTGGCCTCATCTAAACTTTGTGGCACCATCGTAAAGATGCGGAGAATGAGACAGCAATGAGACTTAAGTAGTTGGACAATAAAGGTAAAACCAGATAGTCAAGTGTCGTGAAAATAAAATAAAATAAAATAAAAATAAAGCAATGAAAAAAAAAAGGATTTTATAGAGCTCGTTAAGCTGCAATTGGATTGCAAAAATAAAATATTATATATGATAAAAAAAAAAAGCTATTTAAATTATTTCCAAATTAACAAATTTAATATTATTCTACAATATTTTTAAAGTTTTTTTTTTTTTTATTTTTATGTATTTTGTGGTTAAAAAAAAAAAAAACATGGAAAATGTTTCACAGCCACCAGGTTGTCCATTTAAACACGTGTTGAATAATTTATTTTTTAACCCCTTTATTATCATCCCCCTCGACTAGCAATGTAAATCATTCCTAAGTAGTATTTTTTTATTTTTTTTTCATTTTTACACGCAAGGATAGTGTGTGATTTATTATTATTATTATTACTATTTATTATTTATTTTTATTGAGATGAGATGAGTCGCCTATCCTTTTAACTTGATGAACTAGCTTTTTTTTATGTTAACAATGATGACTAATTTTTAAAAACAAATTAAAAAGTAATTTATTGACAATATATATGTATATGTAATTTTTTATTTTTTTCATTTTTTTATCATGGTTTTAAATTAAATTTTGTATATTAAATTCTTGTGATTCTTGTGATATTAAATATTTCAGTAGTACAAGTCAATGGCAAGGTTAAAGCCAAAATTTTAAATTACTAAAATAATATTTTTTTTTTTATATATGTTTAAAAAATTTAAGACTTATTTATTTAAGTAGTACAAGTCAAGCAGTGTCAGACTAATTTTTTTAAAAAAATATTTACATGTTTTTTCAGTGGTACGAATCGAGAATAGTCAGACGCAAAAAAATTATTGATAAAGGTTATAAATAAAAATATAAATATAATATATATACTATTTTAAACTATATAAAAGATGTCGTGTTAAAAAAAATGATAAATATATAAAAGTACATGTTAAATTTCCATTATTTATGGAAATATATTATTTTTTTTTCTTGTAGAATATTTTTAATATATTAAAATTGCCGGCAACAAAAGAGTTAAGAGAAGTAGTGTGAATATGGAAACAACTATAGCAGAGCTTTAAATTATTCAAAAAAATACATCCAGTATTTTTTTTACAAGTCTTTTTTTGTTTCATAAAAGCTTAGAATAAATACCAAATGCAACGAATCTACATTCATGATAAATCATCTGAAAAATGTCACGTTTTTGCTCTACATTTTTTTTTTTTCGTTTTATTATTATTTTCAACTTTTTCATGTTTAATCTGTTTGTGAGTTTGAGTATCCAATGTATTTAAAGGAAAAAAAATTAAAAATAAATTTTTCATATTTTTTTCATCTATATAATTTAAAATTATTCACTGAATAAAATGAGAAGAAAAAAAAATTGAATTTCTTCATGATCGAAAAAATAATATGAAATCTTTTATATGCAAAAAATATTGTAAAGAATAATAATGTAGATGGGAAATTTTGCGGATATATTATATACAATGTTTATTAAATTTGACATGTATGTTGGGAGTGTCACACTGTGTATAGATATTATTATTTCGTCAGCCACAATACAACACGCAATGTAATACATCAACCTCAACGAAAAAACTGATTAAATCAAAACCTTCAACTTTATGATACATTATTTTTTATTAAAAAAAATAATAAAATCAACAATATATGTATGTATTAAAATTTCCTCCTTCATTTCTTTTAATTTTACTAATTACGAAAAATTATTTTTCATTAATTTAATTAACGTAAGTAATTATAATAATTATTTTTTTGATATCTAAATTGTTGTTGTTGATGTTTAAACAATGGATGGATATATTTGATTTTAATTGAAATGGCATGTGTATGATTTTTGGTGTTTCTCAAAGGCCATATGACCTAAAAAGATATATAGTGGTTGAATGTTGGTTTAACTGGCACAGGACAAATACATCAACAACACTAAATTTATATGTATGTATACACCTGAGGGAATGTATGACCTAATTTAAACTGTACCAGGGTAGTATTACCTGCTGCTGGATAAACTTAATAATAATGTATAGTATAGTATAGTGCATGTCAGAAAAATATATTTCTGGTTTGTGTTGCTTTTGGCATCATAATCAACCACCACCATCAAGGTGGTTTTTTTTTTTTTTTTCTTTATACATAACTTGAATTTTCAATGTTTATTTTATTTCCTTTATCATTATTTTATCATTCTATTTGAAATTAACCCTCAATATCATCAACTTGCACTCTGCATCATCATACTCAATTATAATTAAATATCTCTATATGCCTATATGACTCGTCCCTTGTCAACCTGACCGATACACAAGATTCTCAAATCCACTTGATTATAAGCCTCGATAATAGAGGCTAAACATAATAAGCCTCAACAATTTTATATATTATTATATTTATCATTTTTTATATATATAGTTGACCCGTAATCCCACGACATATGATTCTAGCTATTTTTAGGGAAATTATTATTTATAGAGTATTTTTTTTTTGTTTGTTTATTTAATTGTAATTTGTATATGTTATTGTTTTTGTGTATTTATTTATTTTAACATCTATATGTATATCTTGCCAACCTTTCATCGGGTGGTTCAGGGTCTTCCCTGCATCGTAAATTCGTTCCCTCCGAGAAATGCACCTGGTGTCCTAGCCCTGGTGAGATGCCAAGTAACCTACAATGCATATATTATACATCACAAAAACCTCTAAGTAATTTTTATATTCCTAATTTATTTATTTATTTTTTTTTTAAATATTTATTATTATTCGCATTTGACTTTTTAATTTAGAGTAAAATTTTTCATTTTTTTTTTCTTTCTTACTTTCTTTAATTATACTAATTAATTTCCTTTTAAAATATCATGAATTAATTATACAAATTAATTTTTTAAAATAGTGTGTGTATAATTAAAACTTGACAAAATAAAAAAACAAATAATATATACTTCTTTTTTCAAACTACAAAGTACATAGTATTTTTTTTTTTTTAACATCAAACACATTAATTAGCTAGCTTGAGTTATAATTAAATTTTTGCTGTATATATAATAAATAATGCAATGACGATGATTGCAATAATTGTTAATAAAAAAAAAAAAAATAAATGTGCTTTAAAATAAAGTGCCAATAAATGTAACATTAAATCCTCATAATAATAATATAATAAAGTCAAATTATGACACATCAATATTGCCGGTTGCCGGATGACTCGTGTGATTGTCGTAATATAATTTATCCATCAGAGAATAAAAAAATAATAATAATAAAATATAAGAGTAAAATTATTTTATATTTTTTCTATATACAAATATCACAATGAAATAATAGAAAAGTAAGAGTCACACAATTTGAGATTTGTTCTATTTTTAAACTTATTTCTTTTCACTTTTTTTTATGTGACAATTTAACGTTCGTGTAAATGGCAAAAATAAAATAAGACTGCAAAATCTGTATATCTATATATTATAAAATTTTTTTTTTATCCAAAATCTTTATTTTTTTCTTTTGATCCTAAAAAATTGTGATATTTTTTATCTGCGTATATATAAGTATATGAGATAACCGACAGTTTATGCCTTGAGGACACAAGTAGGTATCACAAATTTGAACATATATATTTATTGTAATAATTTTTGGAGCAAATAATATTATCCATTTATTTTAGGATATCTTGAATATTATTTTTATCTTTAGATGAATAATTAAATTTATTTTTCATTGATTTTTATATATTTTTTTATGTTCCCTCGAATATAGGTATGTATACGTATTATCATATAATCTTGTATATTTATTTTGATTTTTTTTTCATTCCAATTAGTGTCATCTTCTTGAAGAATAATAAATAATAGGAGCTTGTTGTTTGTTTTTAAATTCAATTATCTTGATAAAAAAAAATAAAAAAAATAATTGAATTTAAAATTCAGAAAAAATATAAATGTCTGGTATATCAATGAAAAATGAAATAATAATGCTTATATTTTGAATAATTTAAAAGTCAATTAATCATTGTCTTAATTATGGAAAATTCAGAAAAACTTTTTCTCGTAAAATCTTTTAATTTTATCTATTTTAAAAATTTATTAAATTAATTGGGAAAAATAATTATAGACTTTCTACAAAATTTAAAAACAATGGCCATAAAATTTTATTGAATAAAATTGAACTAAAAAATAGAAAAAAAGAAAATAAACTTAAAAAATCAATCAGTCATTAATTATTTACAACAAACAAAACTTCATCTAGTTAAAAATAATTCAGTTTTGTAAATCAACAATTGAAATAGCCTCTTGAATAACCACAAATATATATATTTATTCAAATTACTATTTTAATATAGGCGTTAATTAATCTCAAGTGAATTTCAATTGTGGGTTTTAATTTCCACTTATAATATTGAAAATACAATAAATAAATTTATGAATATTTATGAATAACTACTTATTGGTAATTTTTGAGAATAATTATTTAATTTGCTTTATCATCATTATCATCGTAAATATCTATTCACGGTAAACGCAATTATTAAATGAACAAAAAATAATGAAAAAAAAAAAAAAACAAGCTGATTATTATGCACTTATAAAAACCATACAAAAATATGTTCAATTGAATTGTCAATATCGTTAATAGTTTCAAGGATACATTAGAGTATTAAATTCAAATAGAAGCATTTTTTTTTTTTTTTAAATATTATGATTATGTAATTATTTATAATTATAAATAATTAATAACGTAATTGTTGTTGTATTGATAATCATTTTTTTTTTTTTTTTTTTTCAAATAATTAAAATTCCAAGATTCTTTATTATTTTTAAAAATAGAAATAAAATTTATTGAAATAAAAATATAATTTTTATTATTGAGCTCTTGTATAATTTTAATTTAATTTAAAAATTTTATAAAATATATAGGTATATTAATACAATTTATTTATTTTAAAATGTATAAAATTTACATAATGAGATATTGTTAATAAAAGAGGACAGGGTTAGATAAATAAGTCAGCTTAAAATCGATAATTAAATTCACTTGTGGGACACTATTGGTTTGTTCTCTGGTATTTCTGTCTTTCGAGTAATCGATCGGTTAGTTAAAAAAAAAAAAAACAATATCATGATGATGATGATAATAATAAAAATTTAAGGGTCAAAAAAAAAAAAAAAACGATAAAAGAAAACGGTTAAAAATGAGGTATATGTATAATATAATAATGCAAAAGATAAGAGGAGAAGAATGATAAAGTTTTGTCGATGCTGGAGGGAACTTTTGTGATTTAAAATATAAAATAACCAGGGTGTAGGTATATCTATTTACGAACACGCTATTCAATATCGTTTTTATTCTTCTCAATATGTATCCATTATCTTTTCAGTGTGGTATATTTTACTTTTATCTCATTACTTGCTTATCATATATTTTTAACATGACAACTTGTGTTTAAATAATTTTTCATTATTTATATTTTTTTTGTTTTAATTTCTACTGTATTACATAATGTAACTCACTTTGGTTCAATTTGAAGGCCACATGATACTTCAATTGATCGATAAACCGGTTGAAATACGTTGGATTTTTTAAGATCAGCAATTTTTTTTTTTTTTTTCTTAATTTTTAACACAAATAAAGCAAGGTAAAATTTTCATTTTTAAAATTCAAGGTTAATAATTATTTGCTTGAATTTTTAATTTACAACATAAAAATTTTTATTTTGATATATTCACTTTAATGTTAAAAATAAATAATTTCAGACAAAAATTAAAATTATAAATTGAAAATATTAAAACAACATTTGACTATAATGTTATTTAATTTTAAAAATAAACAAATTTGTTGTTGTAAAATTAATAAACACTACACAACAATAATATTGGTATATTATATGTTCCAGAGAGGCAAAAACTGAATGAAGAAAAAATAAAAATAAAAATAAAGAAGGAGACTTTTGAATTTATTCGTAGTGACTATATAATGACGGTGGTGGGATCATGGAAATAACTGGTTTTAATATACAATAATTATTCCTATATCGTTGATTTCAAATTAATAAAAAATAAAAGATACAAAATATATGCAACAACCATAAAATCATAACTATAATAATTATATCAGTATAATTAGCTTGATGCTTGAGTGATTTTTTTCATTGAAGGTCAACTATGACTAATCAAAAAATAAAATAAACAATAAAAATTCCTAATAATACAAATTAAAATTATATTTTAATTTTAAAACATTTTATTGAAAAATAAATTAGAGATAAGAAAATTGTGATTTTAAAAAAAAAAATAAATAAATAAATAAATAAAACAACAAATTCTGTTGCATTTAAATTTTAATCAATTTTTTTTCTACTTTGAAATAATCATCATGTAAAAATGTTGAAATATTATTATATTGGCATTAAAATAAAGGTCGAAAAAATAAATCGAACTCAAATGATAAAGCCCTTTTTTTTACGACCCCCAAGAGCTTTTATTTTCATTTTTTTTTTTTTTTTTTTCATGAAAATATATATACCTATCATTTACTCAAGGATCACAGATAAAAACGTAAAACTATCCACGTTTGATTTTTTTTTTTTCTATTATTTATTTTCCCCGTCACAATTACGAAAAAATAAAAATTTGATAAAAGTTTTTTCCAACAAATTAAAAGAAGCAAAATAAATAATTGAAATTTCTTTCGTTTTTTTTTTTTTTCTATTTTGTATTGTTAATTTCTTACCCATCATCATTATCGTCCTCCAAAACGTAATCCTCATCAGAACCTCCTTGTTCTTTTGGCTCATCAGTTGACATATTTAAATTTTTTTAATTTATAAATTTAAATTATCAATTAACCACTTCACTTTACTTTTCAAAATTATAAAAATTATTTTGATTTTAAATTTAAGAAATAATATTTTTCTATATTTTTGCTGGTATATAATCGACTTGTCTATGAAGAAAGACTGAGTAGAATATTTAACAATTTAGAAATTTTATGGTTTCGATGAAGCCAAATTATCTATTGTAAATTTTAACTCAACCAATACGAATTTATTATTATATTTAAATCCAGTTAAATATTTATCACGTGATGTATAATATATGTATATTTTGTATTTGTATTTGTATTTGTAGATGACAAGTTTATTTTAAAATAATATATAGTATTTCAAGTCAATTTTAACTAATGGCAATGTTTACAGGTTTCACAAATATTAGTATTATTATTTCATTGATATTTACATTTATATATTATTAATTTAAATAAATATAATTTTAAAAATCATAAAACATTATTTTTCTTTTCATTATAAATTAATAATAATTTATGCTAAAATATTTACGAGTTATTGAACTTTTGAATAGCATTAAAAAAAAAAATTCCAAGTATATATAATATTATATGTAGGAATTTTTTATTCAAATACAGAAAAAAAAATTAACGTTAAAATTAACAACTAGCCTTGTAATTTGTATACTCAAAACACTGACCTCCAATAGGTAAAAAAAAATAAAAAATAAAAGTTAATAATATATTACACGAGTAAATGTTTATTAAATATATAATAAAATGGAAATTTATGAAATAATAATAATAAATTATTTTAATAAATTTAGTTTAATTTATTAATCAATATTTGACTTGATTTATTTTATTTTATCTGTCTGATATCCAAGAATAATTGCATTAAAAAATTAGAATAAAAAAGAAATAAAGAAAATTCCAATTGTGATTTTTCATCGAATAATATATTTTCATGGTTTATTATTATTTTTATCTGACAATGATAAATTGTATCTAGGTGACTAGAATATATAAAGATTGAATGTTCCCGAGACAATTTCAATTTTTTTTTTTCCTTTTGCAATGAAAAATTATTTATATGAAATTTAAAAAGTTAAATTAATTATTTTCATATGAATTTAAATCGTGTTGAATATTAAAAAAACTTTTGTCGTATAGAAATCCAAGAAACAATGTATACCTATAGTTTCATTATAATTTAAATATAAAAAAAAAAAAAATAATTTCTATTTAGTATTTTTAATTACTCAGAGGCACTAATTATAATGATATTAAAAATAAGTAATAATCATTTTATTATACGAAAAAAAATGATCGTAATGATAATGATGATGATGATGACGAGGAGACACGAGTAAATTATTATTTGGCGCGTTTTTATAAAAATCCACGTGTGTGTGTGTCATTTTTCGGTGACAGTGGTGGTGGTCGTGGTCGCGGTCGTGATGACAGTTATAAAAATATTTTTTTTAATAATATATAATAATATTATTAATTTTTCTATTTTTTTCAACATATACAATACATGTATATCCAATCAAATAATTAAAAAATACTCCAAAAAATATAATAAATAAATTTAAAAAAAATAATGACAATTAAAAATGTAAATAAACAAATAAATAATTTAAATAAATAGATAAATAAATAAATAAACAACTTACCCCATAGATATGGGTTTTTTAGTTGGCAAACTTCCTAGTCAACTTCTCATTTTACTTTTTTTTTTAGTTATAATTTTTATGTCTTTGATATCTTTTATTTTTTCAACACTTGTATATATTTTTTTGGGACTTTTAACAAACACTTTATCATCATCACCACCACGTTCTCCCACCATAACCGCCATTTTGATTAACAACACACACTAAAATAATAACAACACACACTGGTCCCACTTTTACCACTTCTTTTTTTTATCTATCGCGAGAGACCACTTGGATATATGCATGTAAATCGAAAAACGCGTGTGTATTTCTATCAGACCTTCGAAATAATTTCGATCGTTTTTATTTTTCAAAATTTAAATATATTATTTATAAATCATATTAATTCAAGTTTTTGTTTTTTTTTTCGAAATTTCTATTGTATCGTTAATTTTTTATTTAAAAAAATTGAAAAAATGAAAAAAAAACACAAGTACAGCAAGAAGTACAAACTGACACTAAAATTTAAAACTCTAAAACCTCTCAGCGACATTCACACTGTCTCGATCATTTTAAAACACATTTATTTATTTATTATTATTTTTAAACGTCGTCTAGTATTATTTTTAGACACACACACGTGTATGTCTCATTTTTTTAAGCATTAAATATTAATAAAAAATAAAAGAGAGACAAATAGATTGAGGAAGTTTTTTTTTAAATATTTATGTTCATGATTATTATTATTTTTTTTCTTTTCAAAAAATAAACCAACAAGGACAAGATTATTAAAAAAAAAAAGAATATTTTTAAATCAATGCCAATAAATATTTATAAAAATAGTATTTCATAAATTTTCGAAATTTTAATGTAATATTTTCCTCAAAAATATATATATCATTTAATTATTATTTAATAAATGTTAAGGATAAATAAAACAAGCACATATTATTATTATTTTTTAAATATTATTTTAATAACGTGTATTTGAGTGTGTTGTTGGTTTTTTTTTTTTTTTTTTGTATTTTTTTTCTTTTTTTGTATATCAACGTAACATAGTATTTTTTTATAAGTATTATATAAGTTAAATTGAAGTAGAAGATTTAAAATTAAACAAAAAACAACAAAAGAAACAGGAAAAAAAATTGATAACAAGTAGTTTTAATAATATCAATTTTTAAGTTTCAAATATATATGTAGGTATATTTTGGTTTTTGGTTTTTCATGATGATTGATGATACTTTTTTTTGTATTATTTTTTCTACTTCTTCGTTGACATTGTGGATGATTTTTTGGGTCCAAATGTAATCTTATATTATATTGGTTAGCTTATTTTTATTCTTCTTCCTCTTCCTCTTCTTCTTCCTCTTCTTCTTCTTCTTCTTCTTCCTCTTCTTCCTCCTGATTAAAAGAAAAATTTAATCATTTTTTTCATTTAATTATAAGTTTTTTTTTATGTTTTTTTTTTCATTTTATTTACCTCTTCTTCTTCTTCCTCTTCTTCTTCCTCTTCTTCTTCACCCTCTTCTTCTTCTTCTTCTTCTTCTTCAAGTGCTGGTTCCAAATCATCATCAGCAGCTGCTTTGACATCCTCTTCACCTTCTGGTGATTCTGGATCATCCTTCTTTTTACCTGGTCTTTCACCAAACCACTTAGGTAACTTCGCTGTAAATTATATATAAATTATTATTCCAATAAATAATCATTTAATCTCTTTTTTTTATACAAAACAATTTAAAAAAAAAAAAAAATGATATTTATTATATTATTATTGTTATATTTTATAAAAAAAACTAAATCAAAATCAATAAATTGTTAATAAATTAATTAATTCTATTTTTACATAGTATTTAATATATTTTTTTTTAGACTTTTTAGTTTTCAGAAGAGTACATACTCTTCTGGCGACCAAGGAATTCTTGCTTCTGATCTGTCCACTGCTTCTCCATGGTTTCCTTGAGTTGTTGATTCAAACCCTGTAATCATGGATCATGGTCGAACATGCAAGGATTTTTTTTTTTTTTTTTTTAAACAAAAATTTAATCAACGAAAAAAAATCACAAAAAATCACATTTATTGGTCCTGGTATATTTTTTTCGTTTTTAATATCAAAAAAAGGGGCCAACAAAAAATTATCAATAGTTTTTTTATAAACAACAAATAAAAATCATATTGTTGTCTTGTTGTCATCATCATTGGCTGGCTGGACATGTATAGGATTTAAAATTATTAAATTAAATTAAAAAAGGGGCCATCAATCGGGTCAAATAACCGTTCAAAATTAATATTGGATATTTTTTTAATATTTATCTCGAGATAAACGAACATCTAATGACTCGATGGGAATAATTGACTCACTTTTAGTTCGCTTCATGAATTGTTCTGTTCTCTGTTTCCATGTTTTCTCAGCAGATTCTGCTAGAACTGTCTCTAAACCCTGTGATTTCATCAATATATATTGTTTTTTTTTTTTTTCTCTATTTTTAATTAATTATCATTGACCAGAAAGTGTATAATATATGTATATTTTATTATTTTGTGATAATTTTTGTCAGGGAATTTATTTTTCAAGATGAATTTTAAATGATAACCAGGATAATGTACTTACACCTTCAAAGAGTTTTTTCTTGTCATCGTAGGACCTGGTATCTACACGACGTTCATATTTAGAGGCAACCTGGATCTTTGGCTAAATTTACGAAAAATTTACCATTATTATTATTGATGATAAATCATTGTAAAATGAATATTTAAAATAATTATTTTGACAACTTACTGGGTATTTGCCGGTAAGAGCTTCTGGATCAAGACCTTTTTTCAAAGCCTTGTGTCTCAATTGCTGCTTCTGTCTTTCTTTCAACTCTTTCAACTGGACAAAAAAAAAAAAGAATAATTTATATTAATTTATAATAATGAAAATAATTAAATTTCTTACATCGTAATCTTGACGTTTTTGACGTTCTTCAAGATCATATTTTTCAGTTTCAAGTTTAACAATAACTTCCCACATTTCATTGGCTTTTGCACGTAATTTTTCAATTGAAAGATTTTCAATTTCAAGTGGCTTGATACGAATACTTAAAGATATCTTTTTTTCTTCTTCAAGTTGTTCTTTTGTTTTATTACGTTCAAGTTGTGCAGATGAAAGGTTACCCTTTAATGAAAATAAATAAATAAATAATTAATATCAATAAACAATTAATTATCATTTTAAATATATAAGTATTTGATACATACTCCAAGATCTTTCTTGTTGATTGTAAAATTTGGACCCTTTTTGCTCTGGTCCTTCATTGCTTGCATCATTGCTTGACGTTTCTTTTCAGATTCTTCTAAACGTCTTCTTTTTTCTTCCATATCACGTTGTTTTTTTTCCTCTATATAATTAATTAACAACAATCATTAGAATTTCATAAAATTAAATCATATTAATAATTAATACGTATGATTATTTTAATTATTTACCAATTTCACGCTGGCGACGTTCTTCTTCTTCCTTCTTTTTTTGAGCCAATTTTTTTTCCTCTTCAGCACGGCTAACTTTGCGCTTGGCTTGTTTTTCCTTTTATTAAAATATAAAATTTTTTATAAATTTATTTCATATTATTTATTATTTATAATAAGTACCTTGAGAGTTTTCAACTCTTCTTCCTCTTTCGACCTCTGCTGCCTCCACTCCATGATGTATTCTTTAAGTTGTTCATCGAGATCACTTCTTTTCTGTTCTTGTCTCTAAAATTATTCATTAAAATTTAATTTATTATATTGTTTCTATATATTTTTTAATTGTTAAATTATATTTAAAATTTATTTTACCTTCATAAACTCGGGATTCTCAGACGCCCTTTATTATTAAACACCATCATGAAATAAAATTATCAACATTTAATATCATAAATTAACAATTATTTGTAATATAATTAATAAGCGACGAGTTGCTTTTTTTTTTAGCTCGAATACAATCGAACAAATTATGTAGCTTCATTATTATTTTGTTTTGGTATTTTTTATTCGGGTTTTTATTCATTTTAACTGTATAATTGGGTAAACACTTGACACAGTCACACAGAGGAATAGTAAGTAGTTATGATAAAAATGGGAAAAAAAAACACGAATATCTTTAATTTAACATGAAAATTTAAAAACAAAAAAAAAATATTCACAAAGGTTTTAAAAGGATTTTTGTTTTTTTTTTATGGGACAATTTTTGTTAACACTTGTGACAATTTAAACGAGTAAATGAAAATTTTTTATTTTTTAATTAATTAAAATTATCCAGTTTGATCCCAAAATAAATATCAGCTCCAGCCACAAAAAAAAAAAAAAAAAAAAACAAAAATATTTATGCATTATTTTAAAGCATTTAATTAAAAATGAGTCACTGGATATATTTTTTTTCTTTAATTTTTTGATTGTTTTTTAATTTAATCGGTATTTAATCACAAAAAGAAATTAAGGGTAGTTCTGGACCCTCTTTAAAAGGGAAGTTAAAAAAAAAAAACAATTTATAATGAGGAATTATTATTCACGTTAAAATACACCTCGACTTTTTAAAACTTACTTTTGGGACGCCCTACCCCTACAAAAAATAAAAACACACATTTATTAATCTCCACATCTTACCCTTATTTTTATATATATTTTTTTTAAAAATAATTATCACATCTTTGGCAATTTCTTTATATGATCAATATAATAATAAAATTTATATTTAAAAACAACAAGAAATAGCCACAGAATAATTATCATAATAATAACTTTGTTTAATAAAAGAAAAAAAAAAAAAAAAAAATTAATTGCTTTGTGTTGTGTAGTGTATAAAATTTTGGATTTTTTTTAGTGTATTTTTAAAATGGAAAGGATAAGAACTTTTATGCGGCATTACCATCGACACAACGACGACAATTATTTTACTGGGAATAAATTAGATTTTAAATAATTAATAAATATTATATTTATGGAAAGGTGTTTTTCTTTTTTTTTCTCAGGACTCACATTTATACATGATTTTCATAAACGTTATATTTAAAATTAATATTTTCGAAAAAATAAAAAAAATAGACAACAATTGACAACAATTAATAAAATACGAATAGCAAAGCTTTCTTTGAATTGTTAAATTTGCAATATTTATATAATATAATATATACATATAACTAAGCTGACATTTAATTATTTAAAAAAAAAAAAAAAAAAAAAATCACAAATTAAGATTTACGACAATAATAATGATAATAATAATAATAATAATTAATAGCAATTTAAATAATTTTAATGAGTAAAGTAAGCGCGAGACGGACAATGCTAATTGAATTAATTTTTTAAGAAGAAAAATAATAATAAATAAAAAATATAGACAAGACAAAGAGCCAGGCAGACTGGGACTTACTCGATTTTCTTCTCGGGCTGCCTTTTATTTTCAAGAATCAAGTCGCATTGCGTCGATTGGCATCGGAGTTGGAATTTTTGTATTTTTTTTTGTAATATTTGATTGTGATGATGATGATGATGATGGTGGTGGTTTTTATTTATTTTTTATTTTTTTGTTTTTGGATGGAAATAAAGATAAAAAACCAGAGTCAGTAATTGGCTTTTAAACATTTTTTTTTTTTTTTTTTCGAGGGTGGATGATATCGTGAGGATGATTATATTTGGGGGGGCTTTGAATATTGTTGAAAAAAAATGAAATGCTTATATTAAATAAATTTTGAAAATTAAAATTGACTATTTATATTGAATATTAAAAAATAAAATTTGATGTGACTCTAATAAATTAACGGGCTGCATAGACGTATTAGCAGGCCACACATTCAGACTCTATTTTCGTTAAAGGAAACACAAGTTCTAAATATAAAATAAACTACCACCGACCTGTAAAAATATATATATATAATCGACAACACACGGGAAAGTGAATTCTCACTCACTCACTCACACGCAATAATATGTTTATCTCTTTTTGAATATTTTTCTATATATATAAATATAATTTATTTTTTGTGCTTTTTTGACTCGTTATGCAATACAACAAATATTATATCATTTTTTAATCATGATGATGTAATATTTTATTGTTATTTTAATTTTATTTTTTCATTTGCAAGAGATACATCCAACTTACTCGTGTGTTGTAAAATTTTTACTATATTTCTTTCATTTTTTCCACCGACCTAGTAAATAGTACTAATTTCATTTTTTTTTCTCTTTGATTTGAATTATAATATATAAAGTATAATAAAGTCTTCAAAGTTGACTGGAAACTTACTTCCTGAAATATAAAATTATAAAAATGAAAATCAAGTTTTTATTGAATAATAAATTGGTTTTTCTATGATATTTTTGTGATACTTACACTTCTTCGACTTCTTCGACCTCTTCCTCGCTGCTGTATTATGAGAAAAAAAAAAAGAAAAACGAAAAAAAAAAAAACAATGATTAAACAATTATTTATTAATTACACAGTAAAATATTTAACATTTATTTATTTATTTATTTAACAAATATCAACAAGGGAGGGTTTTCTTTAACATTTAAGAAAAAAAAAAAGAAAACACATAACACAAAGGACACAAAGTAGAGGGTATTTATATGACCTACCCTTTTGACAATATTATAATTTTTAAAATCAATAAAAAAAGTATATTATTTTGTTATTAATTTTTTTTTTTTTTTGAAAATACTCACGAGTATTGCTCCTCGTCGTCAGACATCTTTAAGTGTGTTTATTTGTCCTGCAAAAAAAAAAAATAAATAATAAAAAAATCATTCAATATTTTTCATTTAGATTTTAGTATGAAAATAAAATATAATCTAGTGTATATGAGTTGATTAGTTGAATAAATAATTTCAAGTAATTTGATATGGCTGATGATTTTGTAAGCCTGGCCTGGCGCGAACGGCTGATCCGCGGCCCCAAGCTCTAAAAGGAGAACGAAACGCCTTCTTCATGTTCCTTCCTCGTTTCTACCTAATTTTAGCAATTCGGCATCTTCATCAAGAAATACCATTTACCATTTTAAATAAACTACCCAATATTATATTTCAATAAAAAAAAATTCAAAAAAATTATCTCATTCATTCATTTTTTTTTTTTTTTCCATAAATAAACAATTTAATTGTTTTAAACTAAAATTATACATCTATTTTAAATGATAATAGAAAAAAGATTTAAAATTCAATATTTTTGAATATTAATTTGAAATAAAAAAGGTTTTATCCAACACCGTAACTTTAAATTTTAAATAATAATTATTTTTTTTCCACATTTCGCACATAATTTTTTCACTTTTTTTTTGATAATATCACTGAAAAAAATTACTAATATCTAATTCTAATTATTAGAAAAATCACAATATTATAATTATAATCACAATGAAGCATCCAGAAGTATAAATTTATTTGAATTGATGATGATGATAGAAAAAGCTCAGCAAAATTTCACTCACTCGAGATTTCGAAAAAAAAAAAAAAAAATTGAAATGTAAAATTTAATTTATAGTATTTATATTTTAATAATTTAAAAAACTTTTAAATGAAAAATATATTATATTTTTCAATTATTATTATTAATAAGTAATTTTTTTTTTTTTTTTTTCTTTAATTTGTTGTTGTTTATTTTTTCAATTTTGTAATTATTGAAATTAAAACTTACACTCGGAAAAGACTCGAAAAAAAAGTAAATCTTCGTCTTATCTCCTCGGTTACAGTGATCTCTAGTGATTGTTGAAAATAAACGCGTTCACAGAAAGGTGTTTCCCGATGGAATGTGGAGTCCGCGACAGCTTCAGCGGCTCTGAAGTCCGACCTCTTCGCCCTGGCAAGAAACAACTATACTTCTCTCCTTCTTTTTTTTTTTTTTTTACATCATTCTTTCTTTTATTTATTTAAAAATTGTTTTTTTTTTTTTTTCATCATCATCATCAACATCATCATCTTCTTGGTGCTTTTTTATTCTCCCTCTATTCTTATTTGTATTTTTCTTTTTCTATATAGTTTATTTTTTATTTCACTTCTTTTTTAAACTCATCAACCAGGCAAATCCCTACTACCATCTTGGTTAATCTAATAATAGATATTATTTAGTTTTCTTAGCTACATCTTTGTATTTATCATGTGTGTGTGTGTTAATGTTTAACTAAACAAAAATTATTTTTATGTTTGTATGAGTTAACTATTTTTGTTGAGACGACCATCGTTGGAATATGAAATTTTACTCCAATCAGCTGGATCAAACTGGAGTTTTGTTACTTGACAAAAAAAAAAAAAAAAAAATTATCAATTTTAATTATTATTAAATTTAGCAATCATTTTTTTTAGTGTGGATGTAAATGTCAAATAAGTATGTTTTTTCATGATGATGATGATGATGAAAATCACAACAATTTATTGTTGTAAATTAATATACATAAATTTCCAAGAATTTTTTAAATTTATACCATGAGATATAAATATAGCCCAGGTCACTAAAACTAAATATTCAAAACTGCCTGGTATCTCGGTCGAATTTCCACTACTACATTTATCCTATCCCTCCACTAAATTTTCTCTATATCACCCATTGCAAAAACAAAATAATTTTTTTTTTTTTTTTATTTTTATTTTAAATATATCTATACCTATACGAAACATTGACGTTATTATTAATGTCGAAAAATGAAATTAGAGAAGCTTGAATACTCAAGTTATACTATACTAGAAATTCATCTTTACTTGTATAAAAAATTAAAAAAATTAATCATAATCTATTATCTAAAATTAATTTACTAATGACTTTTTATCTTTTACATATAGATGTAATATTAAACTTGATGGGTAGAAAAGAAAATAAATAAATGAAATAAATAATCATTTGATTGTTGTATATTAATGGGATAGTTGGATACTTGGACAAGTGTCCAAGTGGCTATTGAAAATGTACGAGGTGACGATTGAAGATGTTTAGTTTGAGGTGAGATGAATACGACCCCGATGGGCTCCATATATGGCGGGGTATACGGGGCACATCGGGGTATTGGGTAGGGAGTGCTGCTAACAACACAAGAATATAAAGTTGCCTCGTTTTTTATTTTGCTGCTTATTTGTTAATTGTCTAGCCAACTGTTAACATTTTTAATATTATTTATATTATTTTAAACTTACTTTTATTTATAATTTTTTTGTTGATATAAAAATTGGTTTTTTAAATGGTCTATCTTTTCCTCCAAATCTCAATTGACCAGATTCTTTTTTTCCACCAAAACCACCACCTATATAATTAATAATTAATAATCAATAAACAAAATAATAATTAGGTATTATAAAATATTTAAACATTTACCAAGTCTTCTTGGTTTCCATCCTTTCATTGTTCTTGAACATTCCCAATCAACAAATATTTTACAACCATTTATAATTTTGTCATTTAAACGTCTGACAGCTCTTCTTGCATCATCATCATTGTTCATTTCAACAAAAGCATAGCCTCGAGAATAACCTGTCACAATGTCAACAATTACTTTGACAGAACGTACATCACCAACTGTCATAAACAACTAAAATAAATGAAAAAAAAAAAAAAAAATTAGATATACCTATTATTATTGTTATTATTGTCAAAAATTATAATACACCTACCTCTGTTAAATCATTTTTAGTTATATCTGGTCCAATTTTACCAACAAATAATGTTCTAGATGGATCAGATTTCAGGTCACGAGGTGGATCATAACGTGCATTAATTGCTCTTGTTATTGCTTTGTCATGTGGTTCTGTGTCAGTTCCATCAATACTTCCAGCTTTCAATGGATCATATGTTACAGCATATGGACTCCAATTTTTCATCAAATCATCCTTATTATTAAATATAAAATTAAAAATTAAATAATATTATAATTGAATGATAATTTAATTTTTATGAGTACATACCATATTTTTTTTTTGTTTCAACAAGGTTATTATTTATATACCAAGTATCAAACACAAATAAAAAAAAACAATAATCACAAACAATTCAATAACTAACTTTTAATAATTATTTTTTAAATTTATACACTATTATTTATATATTTATATATTATTTGTCATTGACTCATTGTTATTTGTTAATAATAAATAATAATAAACACGTTTATGTTTGTTTATGTTTATGTTTATTTTTTTAAGCTCCAGGTGAACGCTACCTGTTGGCAAATATGCAAAATATAATTTTAAAAAAATATGGCTGAAAATTTAAATCTTCAAAAACCATATACGTCATCAAAGTATTATAATCAATTATAATTAAATATAAAATATTTACTTACTCGAAAAATAAATAAAACACTTGCACTAAGTCTTTAAATGACAAACACTACAATATGTAATATTATTAAATATATAACATTGAAATAATAAATTGTTAAAAAACTTGATAAACAAGTGAAATGAAATAGTAAAAAAATATTAATTATTTACTTGCGCTCAAAGCTGCAAAGATATCAAAAATAAATTTACAATGGTAAAGTGCGTTCAACAAGAAATTATTTAAATCTAAATATTATAAAAATAAATATATTAAATAAACCTGAAAAGAAATAAAATAAACATCCTAATATCTCCTAGAAAAAATGACAATTGACAAATATATACCTGAAATACATCCTATTCACCCCCGTCTACTCTGTTTGAGATAGACAGGTTGATGTGCACACCTTGATCAATCAACTATCACCATTTATTCTGGTATTCAAATTTTATAATTTAAATTTAAAAAAAAAAATAAAAAGTAATCAAGGTGAGCTGTACAAGTCACAAAAATATATACAATATAAATATTGAGGGATTATCAAGTAGCTTTAAATAATTATATCATAAATTCTTTAATGCTACAAGCTTGTTGACGCACTTTTACCCTGAGGGATTGGTTAAAAAAATGACCAGAGGGCCTCTTACCTTTTTTAGAAGTTCTAGAAGAAAGACAAGCAAGAAGACTAGACAATGAACATACATTGTCTTTCCTGGTGTCTAGTCTTCTTGAAGAAATGATTCAGATACACCAACGACCATGTAGAAGATCTAGGAGCCAGCATTCAAATGCACCAATGACTATTTAGATGATTTATGAGACATGATTCAGATATATGCTCTACGTGTATATGAATGATTATTTTCTTATGATTGCAATTAGTAAACATGCCAAATTCCACTATGAAATAAATAAAAATCATAAAAATTATTAAAATATATACATGATGATAAATTTAAAAATTAATAATTAATAAAGTATTGGTTTATGTTGAGTCAAAGTTGTTGTGAGTGTCTTTTTATTGTGTGTGTCGAGTAATTTAAATAATATATTATATTATTAAATAATAATTTAGGATATATAACTGTATGATTTATAATGTACACAAAAATTGGTGCACAAATAAAATTCCGATGTGTTTGAAACACCGACTATCTAATCAATTGTTGGATAACATAAAATTATTACGAACATTGTACAGTGTACAGACAACATTTTTATATGAAATATTTTGTACGAGTGGCACTTGGTTCCAAGCATATCAGAGTTGAATATACAATTATTTATATTAAATCAAGAAGACTAAAGACCTAGTTCAAATCACAAAGACCAAGTCTTTAGTCTTCTTGCTTCAAATGACGACAATTTAATTACAATACATTTATTTTCAAAGACACATAAATAAATTTGAAGAATCATTATTTTAAATAGTAAAAAAAATTTATTTTATTTTGTAGTTCGTTAATTGTATCATGTCACAAGATGTAGATGCAGCTCACAGGATACATGGATGGATATGATGTAAGTTGTATTAGCAGGATGTCCAATGTCATCGTCTGGTGTTGGCATAAGTAGACCATGTTTTTACTTTTTATATAGGTATTCGTCATGTAAATTTTTCGGAGCATCAATATTATGTTCTGTGGCATGATCTCGCTTAGTAGGTTCATATGTTGGTTCTTTTCCAAGTTTTTACAAATGTCCTGTGGTTCTTGATATCATCATTGACCCAAGTGATTTTGTAATTTTTTCAGAGTAATATTTATTTTTTTCTAATATTATTTTGTTCTTTTTTTATATTGCATATTTATAATTATTAATTATAAATTTACATTGTTTGTTTTCGCACCGTTTAACAATTAACTCTGATATTTTTTAAACGCAACGCAGGATAATGAACGTTTAATTTAAAATTAATTTTCCATTTTTTATGTGTTGAATTTAATATGTCGTTAAAAGAACCATCAACGTCTTTTGTCTGTTTTTTTTTCGTAGTTTTTTGTCGTTCAGTTATATCAGTATTTAATATGAAATCAATCATATTTCTTTCCATAAGTTTCGTAACTGATTAGACTGATTTCATATTAAATTTACTCAATTTGTCGAAGAAAAACGAAAACCAACATACCTTCTACAACCACCAGCATCATCATCATTTTCATTGCTTGCTTAATTTGATTAAACAATGACATGACATATTTATCTCCATTTGTCAGTTATTTATGACAGTTCACTTGGTACAATGTCATTCTGTAACAAAAAACATACAAAATAATTAAAATATAATCAAGAAATTGTACAGCTTTGATATAACTATAAAAAATTACCTATGGTATGTAACATACTCTTGCCTTGGTTTGAATTATCAGCACATTTTCATGTAGCCAACAATTACTTGATATTCAGTCTTGATTAGCTTTGATTAGCTTTAAACATTTATCAGCTACTGTAATTTTTAACAAATAATATTTTAGAAAATTGTTGGATAAATAAAAAAAATTAAATAACAATAAATATAAAATTATTCACCATAATTTGTTGTTCAATAAAGAGCCAATACTTTTTTAAACTTGGTCAGAAATATTTTACAAATAAACTATGGCCATCTTTTGTATCTATAAAAAATAAATATTATTATTAAAATAAAATTATTATAGCTGGAAAAATGATGAATTAATTACTGTTATTGATTTTATTATTTTTATGAATTGGTATACTGCATTCATTGTATAAATTTGTAAATGAATTTATGACAACAAGAAAACCTAATCTCGAATTTTTCATTGCACGATAATTGATTAAATATTTATAATTTCACTATTTTTTACACGTATTATTTGTTATCTCACAAAAACAAAGCTAATGACAATAGAATTTATTTACCTGCTGTCATTATTTGTTGTAAATGTTCTGGCACCTGTCAAGGCTTGACAACTTTTGAAATATCCAGGCAAATCTGTAATTTTTTTCAACAAATATGTTTAAATAATGTTTATTTTCAATTTTGTATAATAATATTGTATGATTAACAATTATTTATTGTAAAAAATGTCACTTGACTTGCAACAACAAAGAAACCTAACCTCAAATTTGTTTTTGCTCAATAATTAATTAATTATTTATAATTTTACTATTTTTAATACGAAAACAAAGGTTATTATAGGCTTACGGTGCAATTTGCGCTTTTTGGGATTAACACTTTAAACAATATCAATTTGTGGTTAAATAGTGACATCCAGCAATAATTTACTCAGGCCAGCGAATAACTGATTTATTATAAATTAACAATTAATTGTTGCTTTATTGTTTGCTTACTGTTCAGCCGAAAATATTTTTAACTGAAAATAATGAGAATTTTAGAAAACGACTGCAGCGCCACAGAACGGTGAGAATATCAACTTGCTCAATGAGATTTACCGACCGGTAATAGTTTATATTTCTGTCGTGTGGCAGCGCTGCAGTCGTTTTCTAAAATTCTCATGACTTTCTCATAAAAAAAAATATTTTCAGTTGAAAAAAAAAAAATATTGCGTAATGACGTGCTCCGATTTTACAGTAATTATTTAGCAATAAATAGCAACAATTAATTGTTAATTTATAATAAATCAGTTCATTAACTCGCTGGCTACAATTTGAGTGCAAAATTATTGCTGGATGTCACGTATTTTAGCCAAAAATTGATATTGTTTAAAGTGTCCAAAAGCGGCCGGGTCACGAAAAGACGCCATGGAATTTTATAATAACAAAATGACCGCAGGTAAATATTTTTTATTATTATTAGCTTTGTTTTCGTCAGACAAACAATAATACGTATAAACAATAGTAAAATTATAAATAATTAATTAATTATTGAGCAAAAACAAATTTGAGGTTAGGTTTCTTTGTCGTTGCAAGTCAAGTGACATTTTTTTGGAGTAAATAATTGTTAAACATACAATATTATTATAAAAAATTGAAAATAAACATTAATTGAATGTTTTTGTGCATAAACAAAGATAAATACGTAATTTTTATCATAATTTGTGACAATAAAAAAGAATAAGTTGTCATTTTTTACAAAGACAAAGAGATTGTCAATTTATTTATAAATAATTATAAATATTTATTATTTATAGCATTGTTGTAGGATTCGTGTTGTATAACAATAGTTTTTTTATTAATAATAATTTTAAAAATGTGAAATATTTTAATTTCAATTTTTCCTTTGTATGAGACCTTTGTCAGTTTAGTGTCAGTTTATTCACTTTTAGACTCAATTTTTTACTGTTGAATTGTTTAATTATTGCTTATTTATCTATTTAATATCCATTTACCATTTATTTATTCATTTAATACTCATTTATTTATTTATTTAATAATGTTATTTTTATTTACTCTTTTTGTTGATAATTACTCCAATTTCAGAAATTTTTATTACATAATTTTTATTTAATGTTTTTATTGTTCACAGATATATTACAAGCAGTGTGGCTAAAATATTTGGTGTGTGTTATGTTATTAACTAACTAACATTAACAAATGACTGAACAAATGACTAAATTGATTTGTCATTGGAGCCAAAATCATTATTGAGTACAGTGAGTGATTTTATTTCATTGTTTATAAATAAAAGTATTTATCCAACACTAATTTAATAATTTATTGTTACAGCTGCATGAAATTTATCCTGGCCAATATATTAAATTTACATAATGAAAAAAGAAGATGAAGAGAAAGTAACTACTTTATTTACAACAACCCAGACTTCTTGAATGCTATAAAATATAACATGAAAATTGAAAAAAACATCATCGAGACACTCTACATGATATGCTTATGCTTTAATAATGATGAATCCCTAATTATGAAAAATCATCACTTAATTATTTACATGTTGCACGTATAATTGAATTTAAGAAATGGTAGGTTTCAATGAAATCCACCACCTCATAATTTGTCTAATGAGATTTTATCTTAAAACTTAATCTTTCTTTTACTTTAAAAATCACAGGCTGTTGGTGTCATTTATTATCATGCTATTAACACTACTGTATCATTAATCTTGGTAGTATTCATGACTTGTCATCTCATATGATTGTATCTATTTTTTTTACTGGAAGAATAATCAACAACATCACATGGTGCTGGTATTATTGACTCTCTATTATGATCTCTCTCATGTACCAATTGTTGTTATTGTTCAACAATTGTTAATGTTGATTGAAATTGTCTTTGGTAAAGTGCTAGTGATTCTTATAAATAATAACATGTTGGATTGAGAGAGTTGAGAGCTACTGAGAACATCAGAGAGCATCAGAATATACTGCCTCTAGCAAATGGCTTGCCTCCTCTCTCTATCCAAGAGTTTGTATACATCAAAGAGCTTGCCGCTATAGCAACGATGTGTATATTATCAACTCAACCAACCAACAACTCGAGATCTTGTTTTGAAATTGATAAACTAATTTGAAATCGTAATAACAATAAAATAATATTACAAGTTATTATACTCTTTAAATAATAAATCAATCAAGTAGTTTATCATCAAGTGAATAATTATCAAAAGAACATTATACTAAAATAGCTTTCAATTTTATTTAGATGATATAAAAACAAAAACTTTATAAACTATACAAGTTAATATTGGTGTTAGTTGGTGAAAAGTGTGTTTGAAAAAGTTGTGGTAAAAAGCAGTGAAAAAAGTGATGGTGATGATAGTTTTGTGTGTAATGATTAAACCTGTTGCTGATCCAATTGATTCATCACGTGAACTACATGGAGTGCAGGTATCCCCTACTAGTCTTCATGGAGTTGGTGCATGTGAATGCTGCCTTCTAGATCTTCTATACAGTCAACTGATGCATGTAAATACTGACTCCAAGATCTTCTAAAAAAGGTAAGAGGCCCTCTGGTCATTTTTTTAACCAATCCCTCAGTAGGGTAAAGTGCGTCAACAAGCTTGTAGCATTAAAGAATTTATGATATATTTCTTTAAAGCTACTTGATATAATTATCTCCCATATATTTATATATTTGATATATTATTTTGTGACTTGTACAGCTCACCTTGATTACTTTTTATTTTTTTTTTTAAATTTAAATTATAAAATTTGAATACCAGAATAAATGGTGATAGTTGATTGATCAAGGTGTGCACATCAACCTGTCTATCTCAAACAGAGTAGACGGGGGTGAATAGGATGTATTTCAGGTATATATTTGTCAATTGTCATTTTTTCTAGGAAATATTAGGATGTTTATTTTATTTTTTTTCAGGTTTATTTAATATATTTATTTTTATAATATTTAGATTTAAATAATTTCTTGTTGAACGCACTTTATCAAATGTAAATTTATTTTTGATATATCTTTGCAGCTTTGAGCGCAAGTAAATAATTAATATTTTTTACTATTTCATTTCACTTGTTTATCAAGTACTTTAACAATTAAATTCGGGTTATATCAGCGCTTCAATAACAGTGGCTGCTATTAATGAGCGTTTGTCATTTAAAGATTCAGTGCTTAATTTTTTCAGTAAGTATATAAACTTTATTTTACTACTTCAATTCCTCGACCAACTTTAGCTATTAAAATTTAATTAAATAAATATTTAAATCAGTTTCAAATACATAAAAATTTGTCGATAAGTAGAATTCTATTAATAGTTGATAATTTTCTTGGCAAGAATGATGGAAAATTTAAATAATTTAGTCGTAAAAAAATTTCCACTGACCTTTGTATTTATAATTTATAGAAAAAAAAATAGTTATTATTATTAATTAAAATAATTTCATAATTTTTTAATACATATAAATAAAATTTTTATATTTTCTTTTCCTCAAGTAGAAATATTTTTTGCTGATACCTGAGTTGTGTGTAATGTTAAATAATGCACATACATACATCAAAAAAAAATCAAAATGAAAATGAGATGAAAGAAAGGCGCACAAAGTTGGCGCAATTTACATTATCGTCAAATATGGTGCATAACATTAAAGTGAGTTAAAAAAAAAAAAAAAAAGATGAAAAATAAATAGCGACATGCGCACTTGTTGTTTAATAAAGTACATATAATTTTTACACACAGTACACCAAGACACACCTGACTCCAAGCAAGGACGTACGGTCTCTAAACTCGGCCTTGTCAATTTCACCAAGTTCCGGGCATCATAATAATAAACATGAGCTTTATTATTTTACCTTTAATGATTAAAAAAAAAAAATTTAAAAATAACAACAATAACACCAAATTACATATATATCATCTAAACAAGTCAATATTTAATTAAATATATAATTTTTATTTCATTGTGACAAAACAATAACAACAATAATTTTGTGGTTTTCATAAAAAATGTAGTGTGGTTGTTGTTGTTTTTTTTGTGTTTTGTTTTTATGATAAAAGTTTAACAAGTGAAAATTGAGCTTTAAAAATAAGAATTGAATTATTTGTTTTGATTTGTTTTTTTTGTTTTTTGTTTGTTTTATTTAATGAGATAATGGCAAGTACACCGACATCAATTGAAAATCAAATTGATAGTTTTTTGGAGCAATTTAAGAGGAGTGCCTCAAGGGCAATGGAAGAAACACAAAAAAGAACAAGTTACAATGCCAGTAGCAGTTTGAGTATCAGTAGAAGTCAAAGTGCCAATCTTGATATTGAAATATTGGAAGCTGGTTTGTTGATTGATTATATTAATTTATTTTTAAAAATTAAATTCTATATAAGCAGCGTGATGATTGACAATAATTGACAAATAACGCAAATTAAAACATTTTATATATTTTGTCACTCTTTAAGAGAGGGCTCGGCCCTGCAGCAAATACATATCACATATACTCACATCTATGGCTTGAAACAAACTTCAAATCAATAGATCAAAATCTAAACAATTACATCTAAATTTTTCTCTATACATATTTTTATTTTTATCAATTATATATACCTAAAACAAATTTAAAAGAATTTCATTTTGATTTTTTTTTTATTGTTTAACTGTCAATAAAAAATAAAAAAAAAAAAAAACAATTAGGTATATAAATTGCTAAATGATAAAAAAAAAAAATATGATAATTAGCATGTCATTTTTTTTTATCAGGAAAATTTTAAAAGAACGTTATCATATTTTTATTGCGCAACAAGCACTGCTATTTTTTTTTTCTATCTTTTTATATACATAAAAAAAAAACATTATTACTATATTGAAAATATTTAAATTCATATAATGATAATATTTAATATAAAAAAAAAAAAAAAAAAAAAAACATGCGGTATAAATGGACACGTGCGATTTTCTCCTTCTCCATTTGATTGTCTCCTTGTAAATTCAACGATTGGTTTAAAGTTTTCCCTCTTTTCTGCAAATGTTGCAACATTCTGGGGACACTAGATAATTTTTTATTTATTTTTTTGCTGTACTGACACTAGGGATAACAGTGCAGATATCAAGTGCAAAATAGCATAGTACATTTATAGAAAAAAAAATAATAAAATAGTGTGTAGAGTATAAACATTATAGTAGTCAAAATATAAAATAAATAAATTTTTCAAATTAATTCGGCTTGTGGCTAATTTAAAAGTTAATTAATTTTTTTTGCTTTTTTTTTTCTGGCAAATGACTTGTTTTTAAATTTAATTGACAATTGTTTATTTTATTAACACAGCAAATTAATATTAAATACGTGACAACTTGCGCAAAAGTGATGGAAAAATAAATAAATTTTAACACCGGCTTGTTCTCTACATTAGTATATATCGATCAAATTTAAGACTATAAAAATTTTTCAATAAGTTATTTATTTTTAAACGGTTTGGTAAAATTGATTATTTTTTCGATTTATTAATAGATGGATAATTAATTTTATTAATTTTCATGATAAAAAAGTTGTGGTGTTTGTATATAATTGAGTAAAATTTATATAATAATGACAAACAATGAATTAACTTGTGACATTGCTAAAAAAAAAACTGGACATTGTTGTAATTGTCCATGTCATCAACATTGTACAACTAAATGTCGAGGTTTGTGTATTTTTATATTGCAAATAATAAGTAATTTAAATTTTTTTTTCTATTGATTAATTAGTACATATTGTAATTAATTTTTCAATTTAAAAAAACTAGTTTTTTATTTATTTTTTTTTTCTTGTTTTTAATAAAAATTTTACTTGTGGTTTTTTATATCGGGTTTTTTTTTTTTTAATTATATTCATGCGGTCTATGATGAACAATTTAATTAAAAAAAAAAAAAAAAATCTTTTATTTATTATTATGTGTGTCTCATGTGGTATACCTATATATGATAGACCAGGGCCGTAACTTGCACTTGCATCTAATGTCAATTAATCAATACTTGAATTAAAATCAAAAAAACCACAATAATTAAGTTAGAAAGAATATATTATTTTATAATAATTTTAATTTATAAATATATTTCAATCTAAAATTTAATTAAAGATTTAATTTAATTGCTTAATAAACCAAGTGTTGATTATATTTGATAATTAATTGTCAATAATATTTATTGATTAGGCATCGTATATTTTAAAAATTAAATATATTGTAAATTAATTAAATCATGTGTGGTGCTAATTGTTACTGCACTGATGAATCTTTTTTTTTTTTTTCCTCCCTGAAATTGACAAGTCAACATACACATACATACACATTACACACACACATTTTACATAATATAACGTTAATAATAATAAATATTCATCTCCACCTCATATTTCATTTATTTAATAAACAAACAAATCAATATTATTGTTATATATGAAATTAAAATCAGTGATATGTGATGATATTGTAAATAAATATATATTAACAACATTTATTAATAATATTTATATGAAAAATAATTAAAGTGGTAAGTTTAGCTCTCTATTTATTTTTTTAAATGATCATAAGGGTGTTTATTGTTTTGACATTTTTTTTATACCTACTTGTTTTTAATTTTAATATTTCTTTTTAAAATTTGAAAAATTAAACATTTTCTAACCTAATTTTAATTATAACTTAATTTTTTACAGAAAAATTGAATAAAAAAAAAAACAAATAAATGGAACATCAAAATTGTAATAATGAAAAATCAGCTATTGAAGAAGAAGCAAATAAAAATAAGGTAATTAAATTTGAATTTTTATAAAACTAACAACTGTAGATATATTTATACCTATAGGTATATACCTATTATTTGTTACAGAAGATAAAAAACATTAATAGTAAAAAATTAAAACATGATTCAACAAGAGATGTAGAAGAAAGTGTAGCTCAAGTACTTGAAAAATTTGAAAATGGTTGTGAATGTCAAGATGACAAATGTTTTAAAGGTTTAAATCCAGAAACAATATATCGTCATCGTTTAAATATTGCTGAGTTAACAAAAGCAGAACATGATATGTATTTAATGGGTGTTACAATGGCATGTTTAACTGATCCAAATAATACTGCTAAAAATACTGAAAGACGTAGATTACGTGCACAATATGTTTATCAAGGTAGACGTGTTTGTCTTGATGCATTTTTGTATCTTGAAAATTGTACACATTATCAAATTAAAAGAATAAGAAAACATATTATAACACATGGTGTTACACCACGTGTACATGGTAATCATGGTAAAATACCACACAATACATTTTCACTTGATATTTATCAAATTGCTACTGAATTTTTAAAAAAATTTATACAAAAACACAACAATAATAGCAATAATAAAAATAATTCACCAATATATTTATCACCAAATATTACAAGAAAAAAAATTCATAATCTTTATAAAGATTATTCTAAAAATGTTGCATCAACAATTAAAGTATTGGGTTATTCAACATTTCGTAGATTTATCAAAGTACAATTTCCACATGTTAAATTTTCAAAAATTGAATTTATTGTTAAAGCAACAGCAACAACAAATGGAAGACAAAATAATAATTCTAATAAATCAACATCATCATCATCAAATTGTCAAATAACAAATGATGGAATTATTGTCAATAAATCTGGACTGCCAGTAACAGTTGATAATATTAAATAAATGTTGTTGTTGTTGTTGATGTAGTAATAATGGTTTTTTGATTTACCATTTGTTAAGCTTACAACACTTTCTTTTCAAGTAAAATTTAATGATGTTGTATAAATATAAATATACATTTATTTAACGATCAAGTTGAGTACGTTGTGATAATAAAGTAAAATATTTTATGATCTTGCTGAAATTAAATGCCATAATACAGTAGCCAAGTTGTATTTGTACAATTATGTTTAATGAGAGAAAAAGAAGGAAAGGGTCAAAAACCTCGTGTGATATTTATTTATCATTGTGGTTGGCATGTGAATATATACATTGTGTTTATTTTATTTAAAAAATTAAATACTTTGAAGTTTAATGTCAGGATTTCACAGTGCGTGACTGAATTATAAGATTTTTATTTAAAAAAAAAAATCATTATATTGTTTTATTGATTTAATAAAATAAAAAATTTCTATGATGAGTACCTAGATATATTTAAAATAAATTCAATAGGTGACATTCAAATTAAAAAAAGACAAAAGAATTTTTATAAAATGTGAAAATTTTGCAAACGTGTTTCTATCATGAAGGATCAACTCGAGTGTCCTATTATGGATACTTGACCCAGAGAGACAAGTTTATTTTATATAAGATTGATATACCTATAGCAAAGAGTCTCTTGATTTTACAGTTATAAATATATGGATGAATTATAATGATATAAAAGTGGATAAAGAAGAAAACTATAACATATTAACTGTTGAAGTTGAAGAGAAATGAAGATATATAATATTAGCAAGTTTAGCAAGGTCATAAGAGTGCATCCCCCACGATCATCATCATCACTCTTCAGGTTTAAACTTTTTAAATATTGTGTACAATTCAGTCTCATGCTGGAGTTCAACAAGCATTCATACACATTGACTATTAAACACGTGTTTATTGTTTATTGTTTATTTATTCAATAATTAAATTAATATAATAAATAATCAATTTATAAAATTATTATATACATATACTTGTTTCTTGTTGATTTATTCATTTTTTAATTGAAATAATAATAAAAATAATTAATTCATTATGTGAGGTAAAATATTGTTAAATTATTTTTGTTTTTAGTTATAATTATATTATTATTTATTAATAATTACAGAAGATGTCGAGAGTATGACCGGTGAAATTGATAATGGAGATTTAACTGTCCAAGATGTTGCTGATCTTTTGCAACCACAATACGCAATAATAACTGGTAATAAACAATTATTAATATAATATAATGTATACTTATTTGATAGTTGACCCGAAAAATAAAAAATTATTTTAACTGCAATAAAAAAAAGGATAAATGAATGGAATTTAAAGAAAAACAATCCGTTAAAACCGGTTTTATCTGCCGAATCTTGTCTCGTTGAAAAAATTGATCAGAGTGCCTTTTTTTTTCAATATTTTAATTATATTTTTTTAACCACGAAACATATTAATTTTTGTATTTTAAAGAGTATAGAATTTTTTTTTTTTTCTATTAAAAATGAAAACGTACAACTCTCTCAGTCATTATTAACTATCGGATGTGTGCAAGTAATTTTTTTTTATTTTTTTTTTTTCTCTGAAATGTTTATTTTTTTATTTTGTCTGTGGGAAAGTGCTGTGATTGTTTGACTTCCGTGTCGCATGTATGGTACTATGTATCCAGTAATTTCCCTCGGTACATCAATAAAACCAAGAAAATAAATAAATAAAAAATAAATTAAATAAATAAACATTCTATGCACAAGTACTTGTTTATTGTTGTTAATTAATTGAATTTATTTATTGCAAATTAATAATCAATTAATCATTTAAATATATAGGTGGTAAAACTCGAGAGGGATGTCCAATAATAACATTTCCCGACAATGGAAACTTTCACAATGTCAGCGATTCGGACTATCATCGTCTTATGCTTTATCTAACTTCCGTACCAACGTGAGTATTTTAACAATAATATTTTTATATTATAATTAAATTAAAAATAATTAAATTTTTTTTTTTTTTTTAAATATAGTTTACAAGAAGCTGATCTTGGTTTTCACTTGATAATTGATCGCAGAACAGACAAGTGGAATTCAGTTAAAACAGTCCTTCTTAAAATATCGGTAAATTAAAAATTATATATATATATAATATATAAATGGATAATTAATTAATTAACTAATTGTTTAATTGTTTAGGCATTTTTTCCTGGACTTGTTCATGTTGCTTATGTATTACGTCCAGTTGGTTTTTTACAAAAAGCAATATCAGAAGTATCAAATAAATTATTTCGTGAAGATTTTAAATTTCGTGTTATTGTATTGGCAAATATAACTGAATTATTTGAATTTATTGATAAGGATCAATTGACTGAATCACTTGGTGGCAATTTACCGTACTGTCATCATACTTGGATACAAAATAGAATTGTAAGTTGATTATAAAATTTAATTTTATGGGTATAATATAATTATTTATTTTAGAGTTTGGAAAAATTTTCCTCAATGACTCAAGACGTTTCAATAGCACTTGATTCATTTACTCGTCGTTTAGCTGAAATTGAATTTCCAAATAATACAATAGCAACAACACGTTTATTGAGTCAACAACAAGCTGAATATAATGAATTAAAAGAAGAAATATTAAGTGCAGCAAGACATGGTGTTGCATTACTTGATAGTGTACGAGAACTTGCTGGTAAAGGTACTGCTGATCAATTGGGTAATGTTGCTGCTGTTGAAAGGTACTATTATCATAATCAAACATCAAACATAATCAAATTTATTTTGATACAACAATGATTACAATATTTAATTATTAATTTTAGACTATTAGTTCAACTTGATGAAACTGAACGAACATTTGATCTCTTTTGGTCACATCACAGTTCACGTTTACGTCATTGTCTTGCACTACGTCAATTTGAACAAGATTTTCGTGAATTACAAGCATCACTTGATCAACATTTAAAAACAACTGATGAAATGACAGAAATTGGTGAAACACAAATACGTAATGAAGAATTAATTCGAGACATGTCTGCTTATCAAACAATTTGTCGAGTAAGTTAATCATTTATTTATTTATCTATTTATATATTTATATATTTATATACAAGAGGGTATATGGTGTTTTCGGGAGCTTACTTCATCTACTACTTTATAATCCCCTGATAATAAATTTCGATAAAGTTAAAGGATCAATCAACATGATAATACTCTTGTTTATTATGAAATAATTGTTGTTAATGCACAAGCACAATATTTTAAATTTAATATTATATTTAAAAAAAAAAAAACACATAACGGTGCACCGCTTTTCAGTTTTGTTATTGTTGTCGATAGTCCTATTTGTTGCATACCATGTGGATTTGGGTCTTGGTAAGCAACGAAATCAAACAAAAATATAAATTAATTTTTTATCATATAGAATGTTAATTATTTTTCATATAATATGTTTTGCGCACATATGTATTTATTTATTTATTTATATTTTTTTTTATAAATTAGATTGTTTTTATCTACTACTACTACTATAATAATACACAAGCATGGCCTATTTAATTTAAACTTTTTTTTTTTTTTTTTGTTTTTTGTCAATGATAAATGGCACAGTGCACGATAGAAAATATATATAACATAATTATAAAATACCAAAATGGGCTAGATAATGAAATTGATATTTAAAAAAAAATAACATTATTACAAAAAATTGTGATAATTATTACAATTGATTATAGGGAGATATTAAACGTGCAGAGGAAGTAATTGCTGCTGGTCAACAATTATTATCTGGAAGACATCAGTGTCCAACTGATGTTGTTGAGCCAAAATGTGCTGAATTACAACGTGTTTGTACGATACTTTCTCAACGACTTGAAAAACGTCTTCATACATTAACAAAATGTCGTGAATTAATGGAAAAAATTGACAAGGTATTTTTTTTTTTTTTAATTTTTTTAAATGTCATTTAAGTATATTGATGATTAATGATGATTAAAATTTAAACAGGCAAATGCTTGGTGTACACAAGGATTTAAACATTTAGATACACAAAATACAATTATATCACCAAATCAAGCTCTTCAAGAACTTGAACAACTTGTTGAATCAGCTGAAGAATTTCATAATCCAACATGTGTATTTGATGATTTAATAATGCCGGAAACAAAAGCATTAGTAACACAAGTTTTACAAAGAATTGAAGATGTTACAATGATGTGTGAAAAAAAAATTGTAATATTAAAACAACAATTAGCTAAACCAACAAGACCAATACAAACTGTAACACCAGAACCAGCAAAATTAATATTATTATCATCCTCATCATCATCATCATCATCGTCATCATCATCATCACAAATTATTAAACCTGGTAGAATTCTTAAAAAAGCCAACACAATGCCAAAAGTAATAAATTTATCTTGATATCATCGAGTATTTTTAAATTTAATAATAATAATAATAATAATAAAATAATAAATTTTTTTAGATGGAAATTGGTACAATTGATGATACATCATCATCACCAGAAAGTGAACCACGTGATATTGAATTATCACGTCAAAAACGTGGTCATGTATTGAGTGAACTTGTTGAAACTGAACGTTTATATGTTAGTGAACTTGGTTCAATAATAAAAGGCTATAAAATGGAAATGTCAAATGAGACAATTGCACATTTAATACCATCTGGTTTAATTGGTAAAAGTGATGTGTTATTTGGTAATATTGAAGAAATATATCATTTTCATGGTGATATATTTCTTCGTGATATTGAAAATTGTATATCAAATACAGAACTTGTTGCTTTATGTTTTGTTCAAAGACGTGATATATTTTTTCGTCTTTATAGTTATTATTGTCAAAATATAACACGTTCAGAAAGTTTACGTGAACAAATACAAAATGAACCACAATTTCTTACTTTATGTCAACAAAAATTAGGTCATAAATTACCACTTGCTGCATATTTACTTAAACCAGTACAACGTATAACAAAATATCAATTATTATTAAAAGATTTATTAAAATATAGTGATGAATTGGCATGTTGTACTGAACTTAAAGAAGCACTTGATTGTATGCTTGTTGTACTTAAATGTGTTAATGATAGTATGCATCAAACGGCAATTACAGGTTTTGGGGTAAATATAAAATTTATTTATTTATATTTATTTATATTTTAATTAAAAATATTTTGTTATTATAGGGAGAACTTGGTGCTCAAGGTGAATTATTATTGCAAGGTTCATTTAGTGTATGGAGTAGTAGTAAACGTGAACGTTTATTGCGATTAAAACCATCACAACGTCATATATTTTTATATGAAAAATCAATGATTTTTTGTAAACACAGTAAACCACAAGCGCACAATAAAGCAACTTATCATTTTAAACGTTATTTAAAAATGTCACAAATTGGATTAACTGAATCAGTAAAAGGTGATCAAAGAAGATTTGAAATATGGCTACAAGGACGTGCTGAAGTTCATACAATACAAGCATCAAGTTTAGATATTAAACAATCATGGGTACGTCAAATAAAAGGTGTATTAATGTCACAATTAGCTGAATTAAAAGGTAAACAAAATACAGCTCTTGCTAAAACAAATCATAAACCACTTCGTCAAACAATATCATGGGATGCACAAAGTTGTATATCTGGTTCATTACGTACTTTATCTGTTGATGAACAAAATAGTGTTATTGTATCATCACATATTAATAGTAGTGATATTAATTTAACACAATCAAATGAGGATGATGTTGCTTGGAGTTCAGAAAATAGTAATACAGATGATGAAGATGGTTTTTCTGAAAATTGTGGACCAGCACCAGGTGGTAGATATGTTGCACTTGCTGATTATTGTGCTGTTGGACAATCAGAAGTTACAATGCATGAGGGTGATTATTTAGAATTATTAAAAGTTGGTTGTGCTGGTTGGTGGTTTGTTAAATTAATAAATACAAGTATTGAAGGCTGGGCACCTGCAGCATACTTGGAACCAGTTAGTCGTAAAACATCACGTAGTTCACAATCAGTTAATAGCCAAGAGACCATATGAAATAGACGCTTAACACATTAAATGTCTCATATTGTGACAAATTTAATGTGTTTTATATTATTATTATTTAATATGAGCCTATTAATCAAATAATTTAAATTTTTATTATTGTGAATAATATTTTAATTTTGACTGAAGTAGTACAGTATTTCAACAATAATTATTGCCTTTTAAAGGTTTTTTCATTTTTATTTTTTGTTACGTTTGAAATAAAATCATACTAATATTATTAGAAAAAAGGCTATGTATATATTATAAAATATAAATTAAAAGAAATAATTATATTTGTTTTTATTTTTTTTACCTTTTATTTATTATAAATATATGAAAAATAAAATGGAGGTCTTATTGCCATGTTAGTAATAATAAAAGTCGTTCAATAATAATGTAAAATAATAATTGTTATAATGAGTTAGTTGAAAGACTTGAAATTAAATTATCATTATTATAAAAATGAAAATCCCAAGTTGTCAAAAGATAACACCAATCATTATGCAATAGTTTATACTGATTTATAAATATAAAAGACAAATTACCTTGCAACCAAATATAAATATAAAAATTTTAAAAATAAAAACATAAGATTTATTATGCTGCGATGGAATATTATTTAAAATTTGAGATATTTATACGCACACACACTTACATTTAATTTTAGTTGAAAATTTATGATAAAATTTAACTCTGCCTAATAAATTTCTAAATTTTCAAGTGATCAATTTCAAATCACTGACTTAAAAAAAAAAAAATAATAATTAATTAATAATAGACAATAAACTAAGAAAATAATAATTAAAAATTTTTGAATAAATTCTGCAATAGTTAAATGATGATGATAATAATAATATAATCAACTTTAAAATGAAAATAAAATTATATTAATTATTTCAGTGGATATTTTCTTGGAAGGAAAATTCACATTATCTTCTCCCAACTTGTTGTTTTTATTTTTATTTTTATTTTTTATTATTTAACAATCGTAAAGAATGCGAAAAGAAAAATTGTTAAATTCTATTTTTACACTTATAGAGAAAAAAAAAAATAATCATGATGATGATGATGATGATGGTAATATGCCTCTGTTTGCGAGCAATCATTTGTAGATTTTGTAATTGTATTATTATTATTATTATAAGAACTTATGTATTTATTATTACACTAATATATTTAAACATTGTTCAATTAATCCTGAGCATTGTTATATACTTGTATCATGTAATAATTGACACTTTTTGTTCCCTCCATAAACAAATGACGATAAAAATATTATAAATTAAATACTAAAAAATATTATTGAAATTCAAACCAGATACTTATTTATATTGAAATAAAAATAAAAATAAAAATAAAATACGTGACATAGTGCAGTAGACTAGTCTTGTGGATATGCCTCGAGATTGATGTTGAAAGCTTGTGATTTAGGATCCTCGAAATCACAAATTTTCTAAATAAATAAATAAATAAATTTTGCAATGAATTTAATGAAATTATCAAGTGAAAAAATAAACAAAAAATATTACCTTCATAACACCAATGACAACATCACTTTTTGAAAATATTTTATCATTCAATGAAATTAATATAATTTGTTGTTTTTCTTTGATGGTATTGAAAAACTTAATCAAATTATTAAAATGATGTTTATCAAGTGGTCCATCAATTTCATCCATTATTAAAAATGGTGGTGGTAATGCTGAACGTAAAGAAAATAATAATGATAAACCGGCAATTGTTCTTTCACCACCAGAAAATGATGACATTGGTAAACGTTGTTTATTTGATGGACAACATTCATATTCAATTCCATCAAGATATGGCTCTTCTGGATTGTAAAGCATCAATACTGCTTGAGCAGCAGTTTCACCACTTAGTGTCTGAAAAAAAAACAAATTTATAATTATCCCTTATGTATATTGACAATTAATTTATATACAATATAAATTACTTACTTTGTAAATTTCACCAATAGATTCTTCAACATTCTTGAAAAATTTATTAAATTTATCTGCTCTTTTCCATTTAATTAATTCAAATTTTCTCATTTTTTCATTTAATTTTTTGGCATGTTGTAATTTTTGTGTTCTTAAATGTTTTAATTTTAAATCAACATTTTTTAATTTATCATGAGCTTCTGGTATTGTTGTTTCACCAATTTCATTTTCAATATCAGACAAATCTTTTTGATATTTTTCTTTAATTAGATTAATATTCAATGAATTTATTTCATTCAATTGGTTGTCTGGTAATATACTGTAATCAAATTTTAATTGAAATTCACGTTCTTGAATATTTTGCCAAGAATCTTGTGATGAATCATCGGAAAATAAATCATCAAGATTTCCTTTTAACATTGGTAAATCAATACTCTGTATCTGTAAATTATTATCATTAATATTAATTTAAATTTAAGTATAAATATAATATTATTTACCTTTGCTTTTAATAACAAGTCATGTTTTTCACGTAATTTTTCCAATTTTTTATGACGATAATTATCAATTTCATTTTCAAGTTTTATAATTTTTTGAGTTGTTTGTTCAAGATCTAATGATAATTCAGAAATTTTAGCAGAATACAGTGCAATTTTTTTTTTGTCTTCTTTTAATTGATTCTCCAGTGCACTTTGTTCAATGCTAATAATTTTAATTTCATCTTGCAATGAATTACGTATGTCATTCATTTCAGTAATTTTATCTCCAAGTTCCTGGAGTTTATCTTCATAACTTGATATTTTTTCAATGATGCTTTTGTTGGCACGTTCATATTTTAAAAGCTCTTCAATACGACTGCATTGATCATTCAAATCTTCAAGTTTTTCATGCTTTTTTTCTATTAAACTGTAAAATTAAATAAATACATACATATATAAAAATTATCAATAATTATCATTGATAATACACTTACCTGATAAAATTTTCAAACTCTTTAATGTTGTCAATATTTTTTTGTTTACAAAAATTAGTAAATATTTCTTTTTCATATTGAGCAATTTGAGTATCTAAATTTTCTCCTTCATTTGTCATTTCTTCATCTAAATTTTTCAAGTCTTGTTCTAATGTTTTTAAATTATCTTGTGTATTTTTTTTCTGTTCATTTAATTCACTAATTGATAGCTCCAGCTCGTGTAATTTTTTTTCAATCTTGGCCAAATTACCTTCACAATAACTTGATCGATTTTTATAAGTCAATAATAATTGTTCTTGTTCTTTGATTGTCGACATTGCCATTGATGATGTTGAATTATTATGCTCCAATAATTTTAATAATAATTCACGTTTTTTTTGTGTCAACTCATTAAATTCTTTTGAATTTTCAATATGTTTTATCATATCAAAATCACTACCTTTACCTGAAAATGATCCATTTTTTCTAAAAAATACACCATCCAATGAAACAGCCTGAAAAAGAAATGTATATGATTTAACAATTTATTATGAAAAACTACATGCAAGTTAAACTTACATCCAAGTATTCACGTGTTTCATCATTTCTCATTTTAGTTGTTTCAAAAGCAACAATACGTGCATCATCAGTATTACGACAAACAAGTGTTGATCCAGCTGCATTTAATACAACATTTTTATATTTAACATCATATTTCAATAAATCAATAAGCAAATGTACGTCTTTTAAATCTTTGATTGATCTCAATTGTTCTTTCAATGGAGTACATTTAATATTATCCATTGGAATAAATAACTGTGGTGACATACGATGTTCTTTCAAGAACTTTATGCATGTTGCTGCAGTTGTTGAATCATCAACAATAATACCAAAATATTTATTACCAAATGCTTTTCCCATTGCTGTTTGATAACGTTTATCAATTGGTTGACAAAATTCATGTAATCTTCCATGCTAAAATAACAAATTAATATATATATTTTTTAAATAAACAATTTAATTATTTATTTTCATATTAACTTACAACTCCATCAATTTTTTTCTTTAATATATTAATTATAGTTTGATTTTTTTGCTGTTTCTTTTTATATTCACTGGCAATATTTAAATCATTTAATTTCATTTGTATTTCTTCTAGTTGGGTTTTTAAACCTTCAACGTCGTCTTCGGATAATATTTTTGATTTCATTCCATCAAGTTTTTCATGAACTTGAGTCAAATTTTCTTGTGTTTGTCGTTTAACTGTCTCAAGTTGTAAAACATTTTTTTTTAATGTCTCTTTCATATTTAGCTTGTGTGAAAGTATCAAATTTATTTCATCAAGTTGTATTTTTTCATATGTTAATTTACGTTCAATATAATTTTTTTTACGTTGATCAATTTGATTATTTGGATTTAATTCATCACGTTTTGCTGATACCTTGGCACGAAGTTGTAAATAATTTTTTCGATCATCATCATTCTGTAATTAAAATCATTGTTATTTATTTATTTATTTATTTGTTGCATCTAGATGACACTTACCAATTGAATATTCTTGTTTGATAATTCCTTGATGAAATTATTTTTTATTGATGACAAATCAGCCAACTGTAATTCAAGACTTTCAATATTTCTAAGACGTTTTTTTTCATCAGCTTCAGCTTTATTAAACTTGGATTGATTTTTTGATAATATTTTTTGTGTCATTTCAATATTTTCTTGTATTTTTTTAACATCAATATTCAATTTTTGTAGTTTCAATGAATTTTCTTTAATTTTATTTTCATATGGTGCCATTTTTAAAGACTCGATTTTATAATTATCTTGTATATTTTTTAATTTATTTTCTATTCCATTTTTTTTGTCATACAATTTAGTTAGCTCATTATCATTTTCTTGAATATTTTTTTCAACATTTGTACAGTATTTTTCAATGTCATACAAGATAAATAAAAAATATTCAATATTCATTTGATCCTGTTGAAATATAAAAATGTTTACTTATAATAATTGTGTTGAATGTTTTTTATTTTTAATTGATTGAAAAATACATACATATTTTTGGACCAATTGATCACGTTTTCTTGTTCTTTCAATAGACAATCCAAATGAATGTTTTTGTTGTACCAAATGTTTTGCTTCTTTTGTTAATTGCATTGATGTTAATTGCATTTCATCAATTTCCAAACGAAGTTTATCATAGTCTTGTTTAAATTCAATTGAACGACTTATTTCTTCAAACATTGCTGTTCTTTCTTTTGGTGTTGAATCAATTATTGAATCAATATTTCCTTGATAAACCAAAAAATTCATTGAATCAATATTTAATCCATGACTTTTTAATTCATCTACATATTCATCCATTGATACATCCTGTTTATTAATTAACACAACAATTTAATTAATAATAATTTTGCAAAGTTAAATATCAAATGTTAAATTAGTTATTTTTTACCTCATCATCAATGTAGAATATAAATTTTTTATTTTCAATTGAACGTTTAAATGTTTTCATTGTCTCTAAATTTTGTTTTAAAGTGACTGCAACATATGTTTGCCTTGAAAATAAAATTCATTTAGTTAATTAAATAAATAAATTGTATATTTTTATTTTTATTTACCCAAATGGATCTGAATGACCATTACTGTCTTTATATTCTAAATCAGTTATTTTGCTACATCTCAAACTGACTCGTGATTCACCAAGTGCAAATGCAATTGCTTCCATGAAATTTGATTTTCCTGTTTTATTTTTTTTTGTTATAAATAAACAAAGTTAAATTGTTTTGTTAACAAATTAATAAATAAATATACCTATAATTAAATAAAGCTTACCTGAGCCATTTTTTCCAATGATGGATAACCATTGTCCTGGTTTAATTATTTCAATAGTTGTGACACCACAAAATGATTTAAAATATGATATTTGTACTTGACTCAGATAAACTGACATTTTTTTTCTTTTTTAAACCCTTGAGACAATTAATAATACATGTATTTATTGTTTATCCTCAGCAAAAACTAGGTACTAAATATCCTAAATATATCTAAAAAGAAGCCGACACACAGAAGCACACAGAAGCCTTGTGTGTTTTTTTTATTTTTTTTTTATTTTGTCCGTTACAATACCAGGAATTGATGAATTGGCAAATGGAAGTGGATTCTTGGAAATGAGCGGTAAAAAAAAAAAAAAATAAAGGGACACTATTTGCATCATTATTATTTTGTAAATATAATAGATATAACATTAAATTTTTAAAAAATCTGTAATAAGTATTATTTTTATAAAAAATTCCTATTCATCCAGCTGAGCATGTCGTTAAGGATACATACATATCTGTAAGTGAGAGGTCATCAAAGAGGTCATCGTATAAAATAATAATAACAATTTATTTTATAAGCCAGTATGTGTAGTTAAAATACTTGAATCACCCACTCAATTATATACTCAGCAAATAATAAAATAATAATAATTAAACAACTATGCAAATTAAGGATAAAAAAGTGATAATAATTGGAACAACTGGAAAACTTGGAGTTGCATTTTGTCGTGAATTATTAAGAAATGGTGCTGGTGTAAGTATGGTTAATAAATAATCATTAATTTAATTAATTCATTTGTCTTTCTGTTTTTTTTTTTTTTTTTTTTACAGACAATAATTATTTTAGATGATCAAGAAATTCAAGCTCAATCAGCTGTTGAAGAATTAAATAAAGAATTTGGAAAAAATCGTGTCAATTATTTATCATGTGATGTTTCAAAAAATATATTGGATTGTAATAATAATAAATTAATAATAATTATTAGCTAATTAACAAATAATATAAACTAATTCTCAATTGTATTATTTTTTGTTTGTTTGTGTGAAGGTGTATTTAAAGAAGCTGTTGGTATACTTGGTGGTTTGGATATATTAATAAATAATGCAGATTTAATTAACGAATCAAATATTTGTCGTGCAGTTGATGTAAATATTGTGAGTATAAATATACCTATATTATTTTTTTTATTTTGGTAAATGAAATAATTTATATACGCCATATTATTTAACACAAATACAGACTGCTGTTGTTCGTGGAACTCTTCTTGGTGTTCAAGTGATGGGAAAAGATCTTGGTGGACGTGGTGGAATAGTTGTTAATGTTGCTTCAATTTTAGGTCTTGATGTACTTGCCCAATTGCCAATTTATTCAACAACAAAACAAGCTGTTATTAGTTTCAGTAGATCATATGCTGCAAGTATATTTAATTACATATCAACAACAATAACAACAATTACATATTTATTTAATTTACAGCAACCATATCATTACAATAGAACTGGAGTTAAAATTGTTGTTCTTTGTCCTGGTGTATCAGACTCATGTATCAAGGAAAATATTAATAATTTTTATGAAGATCCAGAAGCAATATCAGAACAACAGCTTACAATTCTTCCAAAAAAGTAAGTTTTAATAATTAAATTAAATTATTATATATTGAAATTTAATTTAAATATATATATTTTATATTTTATATTTTATATTTTTGTTTTTATTTTCATATTGCGAGAAACAGAGTTGAAACAGTTGCACATGGTCTTATTTATGCAATTAGATGTGCACAAAATGGTAGCATTTGGGTGAGTGAAGATGGTCAACCTGTTTATGAAATTCAACCACCAGATTTACTTCCTGAAAAATCAACTGATAATAATCATACCGAATAAATATAAATATGCAACTGTATAATTTCCATTTTGAAACTTTTAAATAAATATTTGAATTTCAAGACTTTTTAAGCCAAAATATCTACTAGGATCTATAATAAAATTATAATTATTTTACTTATGGTAGTATAATAATAATAAAAAAAAGGTGACGAGTTCAAGTAAATTTAAACATGAACTTTGCGCAACAACAATAATCTCAATTTTTATATTCGCATAAACTTTCTCGTAAATATATATGATAAATTACGTTTATCATTATTTCTAGTTAATACACCCACGCACACATGAACTTTTATCATCTTTTCCATTAGCTTATCTTTCAAAAAAATAATATTTACAATTTTCGTTCTAATTATAAGAAATTAAATTATTAGAATTTAAATATATATATAAAAGTCTTGTTGATAAATTTATAAAAATATTTATTATATGTATATGTAATATTTTAATTAAAAGTGGGAGGATTAAGACAAAGTGGCGCGTGCACTTTGTCTCTCCTCAAATAATCATTCATTTGATGTTTGTATAAATACCATTGCCATTAAATACTGCTATATTATTTGGTCTCTTGAACCCATTGCTTTAAAATCATCCAAATAATAATAATAATAATAATAATTTTCAACAAATTTTTTAAATACTAAAATGGGTAAGCTACATTACATAGAAAAAAAAAGCAGAAAGCAAACAATCAAAGAAAATATTAATAATTTGAATAAATTTAATTAAATAATTTAGCTGAATTACCAATTCATAAAAGTCGTCGTGCATCTGCTGAAGAAAAAGCTAAAGAACTTGAAGTAATACGTGGTCTTGTTTGTGGAAAAAATATTGTTATAACTGGTGGTGCAACTGGATTGGGTTATTCATTTGTTAATCATTTTTTGCATCATGGTGCTAAGGTATAAAAATCTTGTTGTTATAAATAAAATTTAATAAAAATAAAAATAAATTTTTGAAAAAAATAAATTTAGCAAGTTGCAATAATTGATGTTGATGATGATGCTGGTAAACGTGCTAAAAATGTTGTTGCCAAATCATATGGTAATGATAAAATAATATTTATCAATGCTGATACATCAAACTACTCACAAATTTATGGTAAAAAAAAAAAAATTTCTACAAGTACTTGAAAAATATTAAAATATTATTTTCTTTTTTTTCACAAGATGCATTTAAAAAACTTTCAACGATGATGGATAGCATTGATATTGTTGTTAATAATGCTGGTATACTTGATGAACGTAGATGGGAAAAAGAAATATCAGTTAATATTGGAGGAATGATTAATGTTGCAACATTGTCTATGAAATTTATGGGAAAAGATCAGGATAAAAATGGTGGTGTACTTGTTAATATTGGACAATATTTTGATATTAAAAGAACAGCACAATTACCAATTTATACAGCAACAAAATATGCAATAATTGGATTGTCACAATCTCTTGGTGTAAGTCAAAATAATTAAATAATTAAATAATTAAATACATATTTTCTATTAATTTTTTTTACAGTCACAATTTCATTATGATAAAACTGGTGTAAGAGTCATTGCACTGTGTCCTGGATTAACTGAAACAGCTTTGACAATTGACAGTCCAAATAGACTTTTATCACGAGTCATGAAAGCTGATTTTGTTAAAAATCTTGAAGAATTGTCAATTCAAACGTAATTAATTAATTAAATTTATCAAAAAAAAAAAAAAAAAACAAGATGTTGATTAATTAATTAAAATGTTTTTATTTTTATTTTTATTTTCAAGACCATTTGTTGTATCTGAAGGCTTGATGACAATTTTAAAATCAGCTGAAAGTGGAAGTTGCTGGGTTGTTGATAATGGCAAAGCTCCATTTGAAATAATAACACCAAATTATAAAATTCTCAAAAGACGTTTTAAAAATAATTATCCAGCTGTTGTAAATAATGAAAAAACTCGAGGAAGACCAATTATCGATTTATCTGATAACATGAAGACTGGTTTAATGAGCTGTGCTTGATAAAGTGGCAGACTAAACACAGACTGCTATCAAAATTTAATTATATTACATATTATATTAATTAACAATAAATCTTGTAAATAAAAAAGATAAATTTCCATTAAAAATTGTTTTATTTATACACAATCAGAGGTTCACAATAAACTCCATTTGGCTACTTTATTTTATTTTTTTTTTAATCCATTTTTATTATTATTACTCGCTTATTTATTTATTTATTTATTTAATCTTATAATCTATTATTCTAGACAGAACAATGTTCCGAGAAATGCAACTGCAAAGCACAACAGTTTATTAACTTATTTTTTATTTTTATTTTTATTTTTATTTAATTTCATATGTATAATATTTATATATATATTTTTGTTTATTTGTGAGACGGTAGGCTCCATTTATGGAGATTATACAAAAATAACAGCCGCGAACAATTTATATTATTATTAATAATTTTTTCTTTTTTTTCATATAATAATCGTAGTACGATTATCTTTATTGGCTTTTTTTATTTAATTTTGTTTGAATAATTATTTTATATTTTAAAAGTTTTCTTTTTGTTTTTCTATGTGACATAATAATAATAATAATAATTAAAAAAAACTACTGTGCAATATTAACAACTTTCTCGCACTCGTTCATTCTAGTTTGTTAATATAATTAAAGCAAAAAAAAAAAAAAAAAAAAATATTGTAAATTAATTAATATAAAAATTAAAATTTTATATTTTATATATTTTTATAATTCGAATGGTCATTTAATGATTATCAAATTAAGTTCTGGGCTGTTTTTCGGAATTAATCACGTACGTCTCGTATTTTTTATTATTTTAATTATTTCTATTCAATATATTTCAGCTCACGTGATTATTTCTTCATCATCATCATCATTATTATTATTTTTTTTTCTTTTTAATATTATTCACAATCTCGTCGTATTTTTTTTTCAATTATTTGTAAAAAAAAAAAAAAAAGAAAACAACAATTGATGATATATTTTAAATTTATTTTTTACTACATTAAACTGATTTACCTATTTATCCCATTTTTCATTTTATCTTTTTTTGAATTATTTATTCTCGACGATGATTTTATTTATTTAGTGTCACACACCATTATTGAATTACCAAAAATCATCAGTATTATTTATTATTTATTATTATTAAAAGTAATTTTGTATCATTGTTCCGGCAACGAATTAAATTTTATTGCGTATTTAAAATCATCGTACGAGAAAATAAACTGATGATGATTCATTATTTATTATTTTTCTTATCATTAATATTATTTCGTTTTATTTTATTTTTATTTTTTTTACGCTTTCTTTTTCATCTTGATTCATTCTTAAAATTACATTTATTACAAATTATTAGTTACGTTGCTTCACATTGATATACTATCACTCACTTTTGGGATATTTTTTATTTTCATTCTTTTCATTCTTTTGACGATCAGTTTTTTTAAATTATTATTATAATATTATTAAAACAAACAAATGCAATCTCTTAATTAATTATTAATGCCAAGTCTGAATTTATCAATATCTTGTATAAATAATTTGAATTTTTAAAATTCAAAAATTCCTTTATTAATCATATCCAAAAAAAAAAAAAAATATATAAATATATAACTTTAAACTTTTGTTATTTTCTGTCTTTTTAAATTTGTTTTTTTTTTTTCATCTATCAATAGTGAAGTGACAATAATTTTAATTATTTGATAAAATATAATAACTGACCGTCTTTTTTATCTCTTTTTTTATTTTTTGTTTATTTTTACAATTAAATGACGATTCATAATCCCATTATTATTGAATTATCCTGAATACATTACAATTCCGCAACCGAATTATTAATGAAGAGAAAAAAAAAAAATATATATATATATGATAATAATTATGACATTAATCAGTCCAATCAGACAGTTAATAATGGATATTAATTATCCTCGGTTTAACTCATGCTCTCAAATATTATCATTATTATTCCCAATTGAAATAGAGCAATTGTAAAAATCTTAATCTAATGTAAATACTTATAAACTGTTCGCGTTATCAATTCATCAAATTTTATTTAATTTTTCACATATTTAATTCGAAAAATTATCATCATCATCATTATTATTATTATTTTTGAATTATTTGAGTTGTTTATTTATTTTTTAATTTCTTTCTTTTTTGAAAATAATATGTGAATGTACGTGTTGATAATAATTATAATAAAATATTTATATTAATTTTTATACATTACCAGGAATAAGACGTCTGTTTTGTTGTGTATCATTATTAGTAGCATTACGATTTTGTCCAGAATTATTAGCTTGATGCATACTTGCACCTCCTGGTTTAGTGTTGCGATTAATATTATTATTATTATTAGCAGGAGCAACAGCAGCACGATTATTACCACGATGATGATGATAATTACCACCACGATATCCGCCACCACCACCATTATTATTCATTTGTCCTTGATGATGATAATTACCACCTTGATTATTACCACGATACATTCCACCACGATTATAATAACCACCACGTCCACGAAAACCACCACGTCTCGTTGATGATACACCAAATGTTTCTGAATTAAGTTTTCTCTCGGTTCGCCAATCAGTACGTTGGGATCTTCTAAGCAGAAAGATATAGCAGGGAATCGTTTGATTCCAAACCAAGTAAGTCAACATATTCATAATAATAATAACAACAAAATATAAAAATTCATAAATTTAATACTGACCCTTTGCTTCTTTCAACAGCTTCACAACTAATATTATCAAAAAATGATTTTGATTTATCATAATGTATAACATCAGAATCTTCTTCTGGTTCACCTTCACCAGCACCAGTCTCATTGCCACTGTCATCTTTTTTTTCATTTTCAGTGCCAGCATCAATTTTTGTTTTAGCTAAACGTAATCTGTTGAAAAATTTAAATAATTAAATATATATAATATAGGTAATTTATTTTTATAATAAATTTAAAATTACCTTAATTCTTCAAATTCAGTATTTGCTTGTTCAAAATCATAATCATTTTCAAATTTAAGTGTATTTTTAGGTTTTGTAGCATTATTGCCTTGTTGATTTGTACGAAATACACCACCACGTCCTCCACTACCTCTTCCACGTCCACGTTGTTGTTGCATATTATTACCACTACGTGGTATCCAACCACCACGGTTATTATTATTATTATTGTTATTACCACCACCACGTTGATGTTGTTGTTGTTGTTGTTGATGATGATTACCACCTGGTGCTGCATTATGCATACCACGATGAGCATGATTATCCATTTGATTATTATCATGATGATGATGATTACCAGAATCACGTTTTGTATCACTGTATTGTGACAATGCACTGCCACTTCTACCTCTGTGTCCATCACGATGTTGTTGATGTTGATTTTGATGAGCATTTCTATTGGCTGTTTTTTCACCAATTTTACCAACACGTTGTTGATGACCAGCTTGAGTTGCTTGATCAATTGATGGACTTTTTCTGGCAATCAATGATGGTGTTGGAGTATTTGAACGTGAACCACCACCACCACCACCACCACTACCACTTATTAAATCAAGTACACCTATTTATTTGAAAATTAAAATATTTTATAGTTTACATAATAATATTATTGAATGAAAAAAAAAAAATAAATAAATAAATAAAAGGAAAGAGAATAGGAAATGATTGGAAAAATTACAAACTGAAAGAAAATATGGAAAATGTTTTCGTTTGTTTGTTAAAATGAATTAGCTATGAAAAAAAAAAAAAAATGAAAAATATGATAAAAACCTGTGACTGACTGATTGATTGATTGATTGATTGATTGATTAAATGGACATGCTATATTTTTATAGAATATCTATGAAAATATATTATAATTTATAAATATTAATATGAATAATAAAGCTGAAAAATAAGCATGCCAATTTATAATTAAATAAATAAATAAAAATTTTTTTCATTTTCTATTTTTTCATAGCAAAAACAGTTTACCGTCTTCCATAGTTTGTTCTACAGGTTTAGTCATTTGAGGTTTGACGTTGGTCATCGGCATAATATTTGTAATATTGTTCATGTTTGTTTCACCACTTGCTGGATTCAACTCACTTGGTGCTTTATTTATTTGATTATTATTCATAATATGTTGATTTTGTGGTCTGGCATTATTAGCCATCATGTTATGACCACCACCACCACCCATTGACATTGGATAAGCACCTGGAAAACCAGGTATTGATGATGCTGGTCCAGCCATACCTGCCATCATTGGATGTGGATAATTTGATGTTGGTATCATTTGATATGTTGGTTGACCAATTGGTGCCTGTTGAACAGTCATCTAAACAACAAATAATAATTATTGTTGATGATGATGATGATTCATGTGAATGAAAAAACAAACCTGAACAATTGCTGGATCATTTGGAATTGAATGGACATTGTTGACAACACGAATATCTTTGATATCCGAACCACGGAAAAGTATATATTCATAAACTTGATTTTGTGGAACAACTGGAAATTGAGTATCTCTGTCTTCTGTTCCAAATGAACGTACTGAAAAAATTATAAAATTTTATTAAAAAATTAATTATGATTATTTGTAAATAATATTTTATCAAATTTAAAAAAAAATAAAATAAAATTGTTAAACTGATGTTTACATTGTATGTATGCATCTACTCAAGGACAAAAGAACTCCAACAACAATAAAATTTCAAAAAAAAAATAAAAATAAAATAAAAGAAAATAAAAAAAAAATAATATCTATCTTTAATATCATTGTTGATGATCAGCAAAATTGAAAATTTAAAATTCACAAGCATCTTCCCTCAATGTTTACCTATACTTGAAATTATTTTATTTTATTTTATTTTTTCTACTCTTTTCAATTTGAAAACAAAACAACAATCATAATAACAATACACAAGGCATAATAAAATTTTCATAAAAATAAAGATAAAATTCGGAGTGAAAAAAGAAAAAAAAAACATTTTCAATGGTAATTTTATGAGAAAAAATAATATATAAAAAATTTAATGAGGAAGAGAAAAAACAATCAAAAAATTTAACTATAGCTATAAAGCTAAGCCTAGCCAAGTGGAAAGAGAAAAAAAAAAACATAATTGTGTTTGTTGAATAAAATTTGGAGCATCAAAGACAGATTATAAATAAAATATAAAAAAATACATTAAACAATAATAAAAATAAATGATGTGACGAAATTTGATTATTTTGAGCAGAATAATGCTAACGAATAATATTATATACTCCATTTTGAATTTTGATACTCCATTTAGCATACAAAAAGATGAAAAAAAAAAAGACAGAGACAAGAATAAAAGCTATACATGTTAAATAAAGAAAAAAAAAAAAAAAAACTCACCATTTGCCAGAGCAATTGTACATTCTTGTGGATCAACGGTAAATAATCTTCCCTCTAGGCAACGAAAGCCGAATTTTGATATTACGCTTATTTTGGCCTGCACGCGAAGCATTTAAATTAACTTTTATACCAAAAATATGGTAATTTATTTAAGTAACAACGATGCGATGCTAAATTAATTTGTGACACTATCCCAATGAACAAGCCGACTACGAATGAGTGACGGAGCAACGATTACGACGACGACGAGTCGATTCAAGTCGATCAGTCGACGACAAATGGAAACTCTCTCAACAACAACTATGTACAACTCAAGTTGACCAACTGTCGAACATTAACGCGTGCGCATCAATTATTTAATAGGTACACAATTTATTAATAAATAAAGTTACAATAAAATATAAATTATAATTTAACAATAAATAAATTGTGAGAAATAAATTAACAATAAAATAACAACATAAAATATAATTAATCAAAAATTAAAAAATTAATATTATTATTCAAATATAAGTGTTGGTAATTCTGAATTTATTGGTCAATAAAACAACTAAAATTAATTATTAAAATTATTTATAACAATTTCTATCAAGTTTATATATTAATGAAAAATAAAATTTAATTTTTTTATAGCAAAATAATTGAATGATAATATTATAATTAATAATAAAAATTGATTATAGGTTATAATCTTGAATTGCGTCCTTTGCACATTGCACCTCTGTCCAAGATGGCAGCGTCGATTGGCAGGATTTGTCGAACGGGACTTTTAAAGCCAAATAATGGAGGATTATTTAATCAGGTAATTCTATTAACAATTAAAATTTAATTATTTACAACTTTTAATTCATTATAAATTATAATATTTATGGATCAGAGTGTTTATTATTGCTTAAAACATTGATTAATATTTCATCCCCATTGACGAATAGAATATGTTTGTGTGTTCTAACTTGTACATATATACCATTTACTACCTATGTATATATGTGTCATATAATATAATGATATGATATTTTATAATAATTATTTTATTTATACCTATATTATTATAATATTAATTAATATACCTAATAGTTTCATTTAATTTACTTGTGATTAGCTATTTATATTTTTATTTTAACAACAATGAAACAAATTGGAGCATTGATACATTTTGATGATCAAACAGTTGTTATGTAATTGACACAAAAATTTATAATACACCTATCATTTATTATTAGACAATAATTTATAATTTTATTTTATAATTACAGGCTAGTCAATTTTCGACTGTCAAAGATTGGTCAAGATCACGTAAAGCGGTTGGTTAAATTATTATTATTTTTTTTTTTTAAATTAAACAAAAATCTAATTGATTGATTAATAAATATTTTTGTGTCAAAAATTAGTTGATGACATGTCTTGGTGTAACAGCTGGTGGTGTTGGTGCATTGATTTATACACTGGAAAATTCAGTCAAGGCATTTGAACTTATAACTCATCCTCCAAATTATCCATGGAGTTTTCAAGGTCTTTTAAGTTCACTTGATCATGCTAGGTAATTTATTAAATAATAATAATAATAAATATTCTTAAATATACTAATTATTTAATATTTATTTAGCATGAGACGTGGATGGGAAGTATATAAAAATGTATGCTCAGCATGTCACAGTCTTCAATTTGTTGCATTTCGTCATTTGGTTGGTGTAACACATACTGAAAAGGAAGCTAAAGAACTTGCTGAAGAATATCAAATTAAAGATGGTCCAGATGATACTGGTGAATATTTTATGCGTCCAGGTAAATTATCGGATTATGTACCATCACCATATCCAAATGAAGAAGCTGCTCGTGCTGCTAATAATGGTGCTATGCCACCAGATTTGTCTTATATAATTAATGCAAGACACAATGGCGAGGTAAAATATTATTATTATTATTATAAAACATTTTTGTTTATTATTATTATTATGTAATTTTAATTATTTCATTTTATTTTTAGAACTATGTGTTTTCATTGTTGACTGGTTACTGTGATCCACCAGCTGGTGTACCAATTCGTGAAGGACAAGCTTTTAATCCTTACTTCCCTGGTGGTGCCATTGGTATGGCTCAGGTAAGATGGCTAATAATATTTTTAATTATTTTATTAATTAACTTGAACAATTTTATTCATTAAAAAAAAAAAAAAAAAAAAATACAGGTTATCTATGATGAAGTTTTGGAGTATGAGGATGGAACACCACCAACAGCCTCACAAGTAGCTAAAGATGTAACTTCATTCCTCATGTGGACATCAAATCATGAGTTTGATGAACGAAAGAGATTATTCATCAAGGTATTTATATACTTGCAACTTTTAATTCATCAATCAAACAATCATTCATTGATATATTAATATTATTTGTATTTTTTATTTTTGTCTTCTAGATAATGATTGTCAGCTCTTTCATAACTTTTGGACTCTTATACATGAAGAGACACAAGTGGATGACTATAAAGTCCACTAAATTAGCATTCGTCCCACCCAAAAATAATAAGTAGACAAAATAATAATTGAATTGAAGAAAAAACAAATAATAAATAAATAAAACAAGTAATAATGTATTAAATAAAACTCAATTTAACTCAAATTGGTATTTCAAAAAAAGAAAAAAACCAGAAACTTACTTTTTTGTTAATTATTATACAACAGAAAAAAATTAAACTGATGGTTTTTTTTCTTTTTTTTTTTTAAATTTATATATAAAGACAAATGGTTACCTTGTTATTCCTTGTCCATGATAATATAATATGCATTGTATTTGTTTTTATTATATATATATAATATATGTATTATGTGATTATTGACGTGTCAATTGAAATTTAAATATTAATAATATTGATAAACAATTACAATGTTCATATTGAAATACACATTGAAGTGATGTTTATTGATTTCAAAAAAAAAATATCATCATAGTGTCCATTTTTTAACAATTAATGGTGAGTTACAAAATGGTGAGTATCAATTTTAAAAAAACGAAAAAAAAACTTTTATTTTTAAATCATTTTTAATTGTTGGAAAAAATTTCACACTTTTCTTGGTATTTTTTTTTCTTTTTTTGTAACAAACATGAAAAGCTACATAAATTCGTGAAATCTATCAAAATTGATTAATTTATATTAATGACGAAATTAACTTTACATTTTATATGTAGAATTTAATTTATTAATTGAGTTTGAAAATACATTTATTATGAAAAAAAAAAAAAAAAGAAAAAAAAAATAATTGTGATATAAATAATTCAGCATGTTTAATTGATATTTATTAAAATAATGTGACATTGAACCAAAAGTTGATGATGAGGGCACAAATTTATAATATTTATCATTTAAATTAATAATAATTAATTAATTATTTATAATTTTTTTTTTTTTTTAATACCGAAATTGTTGGTAATAAACGATACATATATATTTTGTTTGTTTTTTTTTTTTTTTTATTGTTTTTTGTTGTTAACAACTAGGCTAAAATGTACTACCCTCAGGTGGCTGTGATTGTTTCATGTTTTCTTTGAGTGTCATTAAACGACGTAGTTCCTGAAGTACTGTTTTAATTGTGTACTCACGTTGCCATTTTGCAAGAACAGGAACAATTCGATTATCAACCTGTTGAAAATAACAAAAATTAATTAATTAATAAATATGTACCAACAAATCAAGAAAAGAGAAAAATGAATAATGAAAAAATAATTATTTACTGCTCCAGTTGTATTGTTGATGCAGGTCATATTGATTCTGCTCAAAAATCTGACATTTGGAGCATCATCTGGATACCTTGGTCCACAATCAATCTTTAAACTATACATTCTATTTTCATATGGTGTCTAAAAAATACAACAACAATAAACCATAAAATTATCATCAGTTAAACATGGTGTGTGTGTGTGTGTGTGCGTGTGTGTTAATATTAAATTACCCTTGGGGGTCCAATGATCATGCCAGTCCAATGAGTTAGGGTCATGTCATCATCATTTTCCAAGCCCCAACTGATGGTACCATCACCAACACCTTTTTGACCTTGTTCAAGTTCTTCCAACAAACGAAAATTTCTTGGAACCACTGAAATCATTTGGCATCAATCATGTATTATTATCATTATTATTATTACATTGATTCATTTTCGTTGTTTTTTAGGTTATGGCATTTTTTTTTCTTCTAAATATCAATAAACTACTCATCAATTAATAATATTTTTTTAAATAATTTTGTTATTATTTTTTGCATGACGCCAATGTCAACCTTGAGTATAATATAAAAACTGTCAAACTTGATTTGTTAAAAATTTAAAAGGGTGTGGCGTTATTTAAATATTATTAATTTTTAACAAAAAATTATCCTTATTGTTGATTATTATTTATATTATTATTATTATCAACAATCAATAATTAAACAAAATATGTTTTTAATTAAAAAAAAAATATGGTATTTTAAATTTGTTGAAACTTACCAACACCGGCTGTGGGTACCGCCATGATTATTATTAAACTTTCTGCTGATGATGGGGGTACGTTGTATATGTTTTTTTTTTTTTTTTTTTTTTCTCTAAACACCCGGAGTCGTCGTCACTCGTCAGCCGGTTCAACGCTTTATATTAATATTGATGAATGATGATAGTCACTGAAATATAATAATTATTAATTTGTTTTATCATTACAACCACAACAACAACATTATGGAATTTGTTGCAAACAAATAAAAATAATAAATAAAATAATCAACCAACCTCCCCGAAAATTTATTTTTTTTTTTTTATATTTTTTTCTGATTAATCATGGCGGAGTCTTGAAATTGCTTGAAATTTAGCGACATCAATTTACAAACGTCAATATTAGGAAATAGAAATTTATGTGTGTGTGTGCGTGTGTTTAAATTTTTAAATTTTTTTTAACAATTGTTGGTATGTAATAATAAATAATAAACAAATTGAAGTAGAATATTATTAAAACACAAAATATAATTTATATTAATATCAATTATTATTTAAAAGTCATGGCATCATTATCAAGATTTCAAAAATATGCTGCACTTGGAATTGGAACAATTGGTGGAGCATTTTTATTTTATAAAAATGTTTATAGACATGAAGAAGGACAAGGACAAGTACTTACTGCCTGGACAACAAATTTTACACCATCAGTTACCTGGGACAGTAATTGGGACAGGTTAAATTTATTTACTTTACTTGTAATAAAATATACCTATATGTTTTTCTATAACTATAATATATTATAATCAACAGAAGAGATCCATCATCTATGGTTAAACCAATGAAGATAAAAAATGAAGAAGATGAAAATAAATATAATGAAAAAATTGAATCACGTAAATCAAAAGCAACACGTCATTTAATATTGGTTCGTCATGGACAATATAATTTACAAGGAACAACTGATTCTGAAAGAGTACTGACTGAGCTTGGTTTGTTACATTAATTTAATAATAATAATAATAATATTATCTAGATAAATAATTAATTTACTATTTATTTCACTATGTCATCAACAGGTAGACAACAAGCAGACATGACTGGTAAACGTTTAGCTGAGCTTGCAATACCATTTACAACAATTGTACGATCAACAATGGCAAGAGCACAAGAAACATCAAAAATCATTGAAAAATCACTTGGTAATATTCCAGTTGAAGATGACAGTCTTATTATTGAAGGTGCACCAATACCACCAGAACCACCAATTGGCAATTGGAGAGCTGAAAAATATGTTAGTTTTTTTTGTATAAAAAAATATTTAAATTAATTTTAATACGTTTTTTTTTCTTCAAATTCAAGTATTATCAAGATGGAGCCAGAATTGAAGCTGCATTTAGAAAATATTTTTATCGTGCTGATCCATCACAAGAAAAAGATTCTTATGAACTTCTTGTTTGTCATGGAAATGTCATTCGTTATTTTGTCTGCAGGTAATTTTAATTGACCACGAATACTACTTTTTTATTATCATCAATTAATTTGTTTATTTTTATTTTTTTTTTCTAGGGCACTACAATTTCCACCAGAAGGCTGGTTACGTTTATCAATTAATAATGGAAGTATAACTTGGATAACAATACGTCCAAGTGGTAGAGTATCACTTAGAGTTTATGGTGAATCTGGTCATATGCGACCTGAAGCAATAACCTCAACATAATAATAATAATCATCATCATCATTTTATTATATTATATTTCACAGTACTTATATGTAATATGAATATGAATATGTATATTTTTTTTTAGTTTGTTTTTTAAATTTATACGAAAATAACAAAAAAACAAGTGTACAAATAATAAATTTATATAGTTAATTAACTTTGTAAATCTTCCATTAAAGATTTTAAAAATGTATTTCCATTTATTAATTTTGTTGTTCCAATGACAAATTCAACATTAACTGTAATTCGAAAAGGAAAAAAAACGTCAAAGATTAGCCAGATTATAATAATAATAATAATAATAGATTAAATTGAATGAAAAAAAACTCACGATCTTCTTGTTGTGATAGAAATCTGAGTGCTGAAATTTCAGCATATGTACATCCACCAATAAAAAAAACAAGAACAAGTCTTGGTGGTTCTGAAGTTAAGTCTTCACTTGTTATTGAATTTCCTTTTAATAAATATAAATATAATTAATATAAATATATAAAATAAAGATAATGCTAATAATAATAATATATATAGGTATATATTACTTTTTATTCCAGATACATTTACTCTTGTATCACTGCTGATACCAGGTCCAGGTAATAGACCAAGTACATCATTTAGTCCTTGCCAGCCACCAGGTTGTACAAGTTGTTCAGCAAGTCTGACACTCAATGGTGCATAAACAGAATGAACATAGCTTATGTCTTTTGGTGCAATTTCACTTTCATCTTCAACAGTTAAACGTAATGCTTTTCTTAATACAGAATATTGTCTTTGTGATTGTTGTAATTTAAATAATCCAGCTTTTTCAAAATTTAATAATGTTGGTAAATATTGATAGCCATATGTTTGCACAATTTCACGTTTATAATAATCAAATAATTTTTGTTTAAAGCCAGAATTTGTTAATGATTGTATACACAATAATCTTAATACTTTAATTATTGGTTTTTTTTGTGCAATACAATCTTCAATAAATGAATTTGGCTTATCAGTATCAATGCAATTTAATAATTCTTGTTCAATTTGTAAAAATTCAAGAAAATCATTTGAATCAGTAACTTGTTTAATCATTTCAGCAATTGTTGTATGTTTTGCTAAAGATTGTTTTGTTGCAAGCATATGTGGTAATTTAGCAACAAATTGTTTAATTTCTTGTACACTTTTATCACCATGTCTTTCATCAAATAATGATGATATTGTTTTTGCTTTTTGACTCAATACTGGACCAACACCATTAAAATTTTTATCACGTATTTCACCAAATAATTCTTCACCAGAATTTAATATTATTTTTTCATTTTTATCAACAGACATAACTGTTGGTGAATCATCATTATCATGAAATTTATTTGCTGGTAATTGTACTGTTGTATTTTTAATACCAAATATTTCATCAATTAAACCTTCATATGTTAATTGTGTTACAAGTGGTGATAATAAATCAATACTTCTATCAATTAATAATAAATGTTCAATATTATTATTGATATTTGTATTATTATTTAATTTTAATTTATTTATACTATTATTATTATTGCCATTGCCATTGCCATTATCATCATCATCTTCACGTTCAAGACGTTTCATCAATTCCCATACTTTCATTGCTGCTGGACCACGTCCAGTGACATGTGGTATTTTACCATATAAACGTTGTATACGACGAATTGCTTGAGCAACTTGATACATACATGTTGGATCACTTTCTAAAAAAAATTCTTTATATGTTTTATCAAGTTCCATTGACACTAAATCATTGTCAAATGGAAATAAATCACATGGAAATTCTTCAATCAATGTAAAATTACCACGTACACCACGATTTTCTAATTTTTTTTCACAAAGTAAACTTTTACGTGGAAAAAAAAATATATGAAATTCTTTTGTTGGTGATCTTTTTTGTTCACTAAAAATATAATAATAATTATTATTATTATTATTTAATTGTTGTTGTATCTATATCTAATAATAATTACCCATGAACATTTTCAGCAATTAAATCCATTAATTCAAGTTGTGGACGAACAATAAAAATAATATTATTGACATTAGTTGGTGGCAATTGTCCACCAACAAGTTGATACATTTTTACAACTCCATATTCTTCAAGAAGACTGTATCTTGCTATTAGACCAACTGGACCATCCAATGAACGATCCCAAACAATTGCCTATTTGTTGTTAATTATCATATTTTTTTGCATATTATAATTATAGTTAATTAGTTACCTTTGTTCCATCACATTTTTCAATTAAATTGACAAGTTGTTTTCTAGCTTCTTCTTGAATTAATCCAATGTTTAATCTACCTCCTGACAAATGACCAGATGACATTTTGTTGATGTTTTTATAATTGTTTTTATCCTAATAAGTCATCAGTCATTACATATGATATGATTCACACTTTTGACAGCGCTCTTGTTGTTTGTTATTGTTGACGCCATGTTTGTTATTTTATTTTTTTTTTTTTTTCAGAGGGAGCAAGAGGGAGAGAGAGAGAGAAAGATAAAAAGTTCCTTCTTCTTTTAGCATTGGGCATTGCTTTTGCTTATTCGAAATTCCAGTATTTATCAGATTTTTAATTTAATCAGGATAATAAATTAATAATCAATCAAAATGCCACCAAAATTCGATCCAACTGAAGTCAAAAAAGGTAATACTTATTTATAAATAATTTATATTATTATTATTATTATAGGTATATTTAACAATTAAAAAATGTAAAACATGTGCGTTTAAATAATAACCTTAATTATTGTATATATATTTACAGTTTTTATGAGATGTGTTGGTGGAGAAGTTGGTGCTACATCTTCTCTTGCTCCAAAAATTGGTCCACTTGGTTTGGTATGTATTTTTAATTATTAATATAATAACATTATTGAGTAATAATTATTAATTGTTTTTTTTTTTTTTTAAATTATACAGTCACCAAAAAAAGTTGGTGATGATATTGCCAAGGCAACAAGTGACTGGAAAGGTCTTAAAATCACTGTCCAATTGACCATCCAAAATAGACAAGCAACAATTTCAGTTGTACCATCAGCAGCATCATTGGTCATCAAGGCACTCAAAGAACCACCAAGAGATCGTAAAAAGCAAAAGAACATTAAGCACAGTGGTAACATAACATTTGATGATGTTCTTTCAATTGCAAATACAATGAGAGCAAGATCAATGTCACGTCAATTGAGTGGTACTGTTAAAGAAATTTTGGGTACATGTCAATCAGTTGGTTGCACAGTTGAAGGACGTGCACCACATGATATCATTGAAGATATTGATTCTGGTGAAATTGAAGTACCATCAGAATAAAAAAATAAATGGTAGGTTATTGGTAGGGGTTGGCATCCCATCCACCTTCAGCAGAATTATTTTTCTGTTGAAGGCATAATTAACGCCATTGAGGAGTTTACCTCAATAAAAAAACAATCTAATTAAAATAATTTAATTTTAAATTTTTTATTTTTTTTATTCAATTATTTTGTTACAGATGTTCTTGTGATGTTTCAATAAAAAATTAAAAATTAAAAAACATTTATTCAGTGTACATTGATTGATTTCTTTTATATTATATTAAGTATATTGTATATTTATTTAACAAAATTAATTTGATCATAAAATTAATAGATAAATGAACAATATTGTTAATAGTCCACCGGTATTTTATATATACATATATAAAATAATTCAATTTTTAAAAAGAGATACCTCTTTGGTTCTTGTGTGCTCCTAATAAAGTGAACACATCTTAGAACGTGTCCTCGAACATATTGGAAAACGACCGACCGACTGTCCAACTGATATACATGTTAGTTTATCTTATTAGAAAAAAAAAAAAAAAAATTGATAAACAAAAATACCTCTTACGTTGTTCTGAGCTCCTAATAAAGTCAACACGTTTTTTAACATATTGGTTGGACATATTGTACATAGTCAAGTAGGAGCATAAAATAATAACAAAACCAATTTTTCATTAATCAATACAACAACAAATAATAATAATAATAATAATAATAATAATATTCCGTAAATAATAAATTGTTTACTAAATGAATGAATAAATAAATAAACAATTTACGATTGTTTATAAATAAAATAAACTATATATATAATTTTTATAAACAAGTACCTCTTTGGCTCTTGTGTGCTCCTAATAAAGTGAACACATCTTAGAACGTGTGCTCGGACATATTGAAAACAAGTTCAACTTATTATTATTCACGTACAAGTACCTATACACAACTCGAATCGATTCAATATTTTAAATTTTTAAAAAGCCAAATTGTTATATACCTATAATATAAAAAACAAAAAACCAATCATCAAGTTATACCTTTTTGAAAATCTAAAAAATGAAATTAATTATCAATATTAATTTTATCTTGATAAAATAATAATAACAATAAATTGTCGTTATATTTCTGTGGTATTTTATTTATCAATTAATTATTATTAACAATTAATTTTGCTAATTAAATATGAATATACAAAAATAAAAAAAAAACTAATTTAATTGTTCTAAATTTACATTGGATAATAATATGGTAAATAACCCATTAATTCATAGTTTGATACATCATTATATTGTTGATTTTGTGGTGGATATCCTGGTGCCATTGGTCTAGTTGTCATTTGGCTTCTTGGATCAATCATTTGTTGCTGCATTTCAAGTAAATGTTGTCCATGTTGCTGAAGTTGTTGCTGTTGTTGTAAAAAAAATTTATATATAAATTTATATAAAACAATATATATTATATAAACAATGAATTACCTGTTGTAAAAGATGATGATGACTGTAATTATTGGGGACAACTGGTCTCATCATTCTTTGAGTATTTGACTGATGTCCAGCCATACCAGGATTTGGAATTAGACCCAACTGTGCCTGTTGTGCCTAATGATGATGATGATGATGATCATTCCAATAAAAAAAAAAAAGAGAAAATTTATTTTTTTTATTAAATATAATTATTGGTTTGGCTAACAAAAAAAAAAAAAAACATACCTGATAATGTTGTCTGTAATAATGTTCTTGTTGTTGCTGTGCATAAGTTTGTTGCATCTAAAACATGAAAAATAATAATAATAATAATAATAATAAATGATAATTATATTATGTATTGTTTTTGACATAACTTACACTTGCTTCTTGTTGATGTTGAGCAACCATAAGTGTCTGTCTAAGATGTTGAAATTTTAATAAATTTTGTTGTCTAATTAATTCAAAGTAATCAGTATATGGTGGTCTCTGTTGAGCCATCATTCCAGGATAAATTTGTTGCTGTTGCATTTCACCCTTGGAGTAAAAAATAATAATAATTATTATTATTATTATTAAGAAAAAAAAGACAATCAATGTAATTTGAAAAAAAATATATAATCTTCATACCTGCATATTAATTTGTCCTTGTGGAATTTGTCCAGGAATCATAGCTTGCATAGCTGCTTGTTGAACTTGGTGTGCTTGACGTGCATGTTGTTGTTGTTGCTGATGTTGCTGTTGCAATTGCATTGATAATTGTGATAGTTGTTGTACTTGTGGTTGAGGTTGATTTTGTTGTACTTGTGGTTGTACTTGTGGTTGTACTTGTACTTGAGGCTGTTGTACTTGTTGTTGTTGTTGTTGTTGTTGTTGCTGTTGTGGTGGTTGTGGTTGTTGTATATTATCAGCCATTATTTATTATAGGTATGTATTATTAAAATTTACCAAGTATGTAAAACATTCAATCAAAGTACATAAACCACTAGGAAGTTGAACTTTTAATTTTGTTCAACGAGCACTGTCATATTGGCTCACAGCTCAACATGGCGTCATGACCATATAAAAATGCGGGAAATTAAAAAAATATATTTAAATGAAAATTAAATAAACTCTAAATATAGGGTAATTATTTTTTTAATATAAAATATAATTTTTATTAATTTATTAATTTATTAAAAATTTTATTGTTTTGTAGTTTATTTAAAATTTAAATAGACACAATTATAAAAAAAAAACATTAAAGTTCTTGGAGGAGAAAAAAAAAAAAAAAAAAAGTGAAAATTTTAAGAAAACAAATGGAATGTATCAGGAGATCATACAATAACCACCTGTACTGTGTTATAGTGCAGGTATAGTGTAGTCAATTATCTCTCTCTCTCTCATTGGAAGTATATGTACATACATATGAGTCATCAATGATCAACAACATCAACAAGTTAAGAAATGATTGAAAATAATAAATAAACAAATAATGTCTAATAATGATGATAATTTAAATTTAACAAAACTAGCTGTTGAAACAACAATTGTAAGTATACAATATATTTATGTATTTAGGTATATACCTAATTATTATATGACTATAATCACAATAATAAAATTAATAAATTTCAGCCAGATGATACAGAAAATGAAAATCCAGAATCAAGATTTGAATGTCCAATTTGTCTATCATGGTTACGTGATCCATTACTAACATCTTGTGGACATAAATTTTGTTCAGAGTGTATTTACAATTGGCTCAAGTAAGTAAATTAATAACAATAATAATTAGTTATTGTACAAATTTAAACAACAACAAATAATTACAGAAAAAAAAATTCAAACTGTCCAGTTGATAATAAACCATTGAATAAAGAAAAAGATTTATTTGTTGATTTATTTACAAGAAGAGAAATATCACAACAACGTACAAAATGTCCAAATCAAGAACATGGTTGTGATGTTGAACTATCACCAATTGAAATTGATAAACATTTAATTACTTGTCAATATAAAAAAAATATGTCTACAAAATTAAAAATATATTGTTCATTTAAAGATGTTGGTTGTGATGATTCATTTGACAATGATAAAGATATGCAAAAACATATACAAGAAAATAATCAACATCATCTTATGGTAAATATTATAATTTTTTAAAAAACAAATTTAAAATAATAATAATAATAATACATATATTATTAATTTACAGATTATGGTTAAAACATTGTCAGAATTACGTACTAGTAATAATTCATCAACAAGCAAAGTATTTGATTCAAGTCATTGGGATGCACCACCAAAAAATTGTGATAATAAAAATGACAATCCACAATCACAACAATTATTAAAGTAAGTTTAACAACAAGTAAATTTAAATTATTTATTAATTTATTTATATTTATTTATTTAAATAGAAATCTTTATGAGAGAATTGTTATATTGGAACAACAAAATCGTCAACTATCAATAAATTTTGAAAATATAAATAAAAAATTATTAACACTACAAACATCAATACGTTTTAATGATGATGAATTATCATCACGTTATTGTAATGGACATTACATATGGAGATTAAATAATTTTAATGATAAATTAAAAGACATGATAGCTGGACCATTGAATATGTTTTACAGTCCTGGTTTTTATACTGAACCAAATGGTTATAAACTATGTGCAAGAATAAATATATCAAAAAAAGATTCAAATTATTTATCAGTTGTATTACACATGATGCAATCATTTAATGATGATGCATTAGAATGGCCATTTGATGGTGTACTTGTATTTACACTTGTTCATCCAAATGATTATGATAAATCAATAAGAGAAGAGACAATGTCACAAAAAGATCTCGAGGCATTTCAAAAACCATCTGGTGATTTGAATAAAAGAAGTTTTGGCTATACTGAATTTGTATCAATCAATGAATTAAATAATTTTATACGTAATGATGATTGTTTGATATTTACAATTCAAGTTAAAACTAAATTTAATCATCATCATCAACATTCATCACATGATGTATCAAATGTACTTGATTAAATTATATTTGATTATAATATTTTTAAATACTGTTGAGTATATCTTTATATTTATTAGTTTTAAATATTTTTTATTACATAAGTATATACGATTATTTTGATGATTTATTTTCTTCTTGACAAGTGGAGTGGAACAAAAAAAAAAAAAAAAACACACACACACACACACACACACAGCTTTCACCAGCTGAACTTCTTGTGTACATAAATATATTTTTATGTATAAAGTACATAATGTGAATAGTACCCAGTATCCAACTGTATTTACCGTTATTGTGCTCTTGAAATTTTTATGAGTTGTAAAAATTATGATTGATGCTAATTTAACTCGTTTATTGTTTATATTTGCTGCTTCATCAATTGCTGTTGTTAGTTTTTTACTACACAATTACAACAATTATTTACCAGTGTCAATTAAAAAAACATTAAAATATGGTAAACATGCTGAAAAAAAACAACATGTTTTAGTGAGTAAACTGGAAGTTCCTAAAAGGTAATATTGTAATATTAAATTGTGATATAGATACATAACATAACATAAATATTTATTTGTTTAAAAATAGGTTAAACACTATTTCTCATAGTTTTTATGATTATTTAAATTAAACAAATTGAATAAATTAAATCTATAAACTTCAATGCAAGAATACCACTTGATCAATCATATTAATTTGTCATTTTTTTTCTATTCTTCAGATGGTTTGGACACTTTTATATATTTTCAGCACCAGTATCAGCTTTAACACTGATCATTGTCATCAACAGATATTTTTATAATGGAGAATTATCAAACACTGTTTGTTGGCTGTTGGATTTACAACTTGGATCATCCAGAAAACCTTTAGGTAATTTATTATCTATTTGCTTAATAAATTATTGACAGTCATTTGATATGAAATAATTATTTATTTTAATATTTCCACCAGTATCACCAGAGGATACACTTGTTGCCTTGTTTCTGTTGACAATACAATGTTGGAAACGTTTTTACGAGACCCAGTGTGTCAGTATCTTCAGTGATAGTAAAATAAATATAAGCCATTATGTGATTGGATATGTTCATTACATTGGTGCATTGACATGTATCATTGGTGAATCTCAAGGATTTACAAAAGGTACAAAAGGTACAAAACAACATTCAATTAATTTATATTACTCTTGCTACATTAAAATATTATTTTTTTTGCAGCCAATTTGCAGCCATCAGCCAATTTTCAGTGGAATCATATCAGTAGAATTAATTTTATCTGGATGGCAATATTTTTGTTGGCTTCTTATGCTCAACTACGTGCCAATATTATATTTGCGAAGTTAAGGAAAAATAAGGATAATTATGTTGATTCCAAATCTCACAAAATACCACATGGTGAATTGTTTGAGTACATATCAGCACCACTTCAATTCACTGAAATAATTATGTACTTGATGCTTACTTTTATTCTTTGGGATGCATCAACATTTCATTTCATCTTCATTTGGGTGTTTGTTAATCAAGTAAGTCTTTTGCTTGTATGTAATTAAAAAATAAGTAACTTTAATTTCATATTATAAATAAAATGTAATTTTTATTTTTTTTTCAAGACTGAGACTGCTGTATCAACACACGAATGGTACCATGACACCTTCAAAGATCAGTATCCAAAGGATAGAAAAATATACATACCATTTATTGTTTAATCCACTTTATGTTTTTTTTTTCAAAAAAAAAAAAATGACAGTTGTCTTTCAGGCATTTAATTTATTGTCAAAAAAATTAATAAAATTTTTTATATCGTACTCGCTATTATAATATTTGTATTTATTTTCTAAATTGACCATAACACTGCATACCTTTGGCTTATTATGTGATCCTGTTGAGAAACAAATTTTTTTTATTTCTTGTTTCAAATTTTCATCGAAAAAATTAGGAGAAAAGGAAGAACAAGGAGTTGGCTGTTTAGAGAATCGAATACCTCTTCGCTCATTCTACATTCCTGTTCAAATGGAAATTTTTTTTCTTTATTTTTTCATATTTTTTGTTAATATTTTAATTTTATTTAGAAAATATTAGGGAAACAGATAGGACAGGAGGTCAACCATAAATGAAATCAAATACCTCTTCGCTCATTCTATATTCCTGTTCAAATGGCAGTTTTTTTTCATATTTTTTTTTGATATTTTAATTTTTATTTGAAGATATTAGGGAAACAGAGAGGGCAAGGAGTTAACTTCAAAAAAAATCAAATACCTCTTCGCTTATTATGTAATCCTGTTAAGAAATAAATTTTTTTTATTTATTTTTTCGAATTTCCATTGAGAATATTAGGAAAACAGGAAGGGCAAGGAGGTAGCTGGTTGGGAAATAAAATACCTCTTCGCTTATTATGTTATCCTGTTAAAAAATAATTTTTTTTTATTTATTTTTTCGAATTTCCATTGAAAATATTAGGAAAACAAGAAGGGCAAGGAGGTAACTGGTTGAGAAATAAAATACCTCTTCGCTTATTATGTTATCCTGTTGAAAAATGAATTTTTTTTATTTGATTTTTCGAATTTCTATTGAAAATATTAGGAAAACAGGAAGGGCAAGGAAGTAACTGGTTGAGGAATAAAATACCTCTTCGCTTATTATGTTATCCTGTTAAAAAATAATTTTTTTTAATTTATTTTTTCGAATTTCCATTGAAAATATTAGGAAAACAGGAAGGGCAAGGAGGTAGCTGCTTGGAAAATAAAATACCTCTTCGCTCATTATGTAATCCTGTTAAGAAATAATTTTTTTTTATTTATTTTTTCAAATTTCCATTGAAAATATTAGGAATACAGGAAGGGCAAGGAGGTAGCTGGTTGAAGAATAAAATACCTCTTCGCTTATTATGTTATCCTGTTAAAAAATAATTTTTTTTTATTTATTTTTTCGAATTTCCATTGAAAATATTAGGAAAACAGGAAGGGCAAGGAGGTAGCTGCTTGGAAAATAAAATACCTCTTCGCTTATTATGTTATCCTGTTAAAAAATAATTTTTTTTTATTCATTTTTTCAAATTTCCATTGAGAATATTAGGAAAACAGGAAGGGCAAGGAGGTAGCTGCTTGGGAAATAAAATACCTCTTCGCTTATTATGTAATCCTGTTAAAAAATAATTTTTTTTTATTTATTTTTTCGAATTTCCATTGAAAATATTAGGAAAACAGGAAGGGCAAGGAGGTAGCTGCTTGGAAAATAAAATACCTCTTCGCTTATTATGTAATCCTGTTAAAAAATAATTTTTTTTTATTTATTTTTTCGAATTTCCATTGAAAATATTAGGAAAACAGGAAGGGCAAGGAGGTAACTGGTTGAGAAATAAAATACCTCTTCGCTTATTATGTTATCCTGTTAAAAAATAATTTTTTTTTATTTATTTTTTCGAATTTCCATTGAAAATATTAGGAAAACAGGAAGGGCAAGGAGGTAGCTGCTTGGAAAATAAAATACCTCTTCGCTTATTATGTTATCCTGTTAAAAAATAATGTTTTTTTATTCATTTTTTCAAATTTCCATTGAGAATATTAGGAAAACAGGAAGGGCAAGGAGGTAGCTGCTTGGAAAATAAAATACCTCTTCGCTTATTATGTTATCCTGTTAAAAAATAATTTTTTTTTATTTATTTTTTCGAATTTCCATTGAAAATATTAGGAAAACAGGAAGGGCAAGGAGGTAGCTGCTTGGAAAATAAAATACCTCTTCGCTTATTATGTTATCCTGTTAAAAAATAATTTTTTTTTATTCATTTTTTCGAATTTTCATTGAGAATATTAGGGAAACAGGAAGGGCAAGGAGGTAACTGGTTAAGAAATAAAATACCTCTTCGCTTATTATGTAATCCTGTTAAGAAATAAATTTTTTTTATTTATTTTTTCGAATTTTTATTGAAAATATTAGGAAAACAGGAAGGGCAAGGAGGTAACTGGTTGAGAAATAAAATACCTCTTCGCTTATCATGTTATCCTGTTAAAAAATAATTTTTTTTTATTCATTTTTTCGAATTTCCATTGAGAATATTAGGGAAACAGGAAGGGCAAGGAGGTAACTGGTTGAGAAATAAAATACCTCTTCGCTTATTATGTTATCCTGTTAAGAAATAATTTTTTTTTATTTATTTTTTCGAATTTCCATTGAAAATATTAGGAAAACAGGAAGGGCAAGGAGGTAGCTGCTTGGAAAATAAAATACCTCTTCGCTTATTATGTTATCCTGTTAAAAAATAATGTTTTTTTATTCATTTTTTCAAATTTCCATTGAGAATATTAGGAAAACAGGAAGGGCAAGGAGGTAGCTGCTTGGAAAATAAAATACCTCTTCGCTTATTATGTTATCCTGTTAAAAAATAATTTTTTTTTATTTATTTTTTCGAATTTCCATTGAAAATATTAGGAAAACAGGAAGGGCAAGGAGGTAGCTGCTTGGAAAATAAAATACCTCTTCGCTTATTATGTTATCCTGTTAAGAAATAATTTTTTTTTATTTATTTTTTCGAATTTCCATTGAAAATATTAGGAAAACAGGAAGGGCAAGGAGGTAACTGGTTGAGAAATAAAATACCTCTTCGCTTATTATGTTATCCTGTTAAAAAATAATTTTTTTTTATTCATTTTTTCGAATTTCCATTGAGAATATTAGGGAAACAGGAAGGGCAAGGAGGTAACTGGTTGAGAAATAAAATACCTCTTCGCTTATTATGTAATCCTGTTAAGAAATAATTTTTTTTTATTTATTTTTTCGAATTTCCATTGAAAATATTAGGAAAACAGGAAGGGCAAGGAGGTAACTGGTTGAGAAATAAAATACCTCTTCGCTTATTATGTTATCCTGTTAAAAAATAATTTTTTTTTATTTATTTTTTCGAATTTCCATTGAAAATATTAGGAAAACAGGAAGGGCAAGGAGGTAGCTGCTTGGAAAATAAAATACCTCTTCGCTTATTATGTTATCCTGTTAAAAAATAATTTTTTTTTATTCATTTTTTCAAATTTCCATTGAGAATATTAGGAAAACAGGAAGGGCAAGGAGGTAGCTGCTTGGAAAATAAAATACCTCTTCGCTTATTATGTTATCCTGTTAAAAAATAATTTTTTTTTATTTATTTTTTCGAATTTCCATTGAAAATATTAGGAAAACAGGAAGGGCAAGGAGGTAGCTGGTTGAAGAATAAAATACCTCTTCGCTTATTATGTTATCCTGTTAAGAAATAAATTTTTTTATCATTTTTCGAATTTTCATTGAGAATATTAGGGAAACAGGAAGGGCAAGGAGGTAACTGGTTAAGAAATAAAATACCTCTTCGCTTATTATGTAATCCTGTTAAGAAATAAATTTTTTTTATTTATTTTTTCGAATTTTTATTGAAAATATTAGGAAAACAGGAAGGGCAAGGAGGTAACTGGTTGAGAAATAAAATACCTCTTCGCTTATCATGTTATCCTGTTAAAAAATAATTTTTTTTTATTCATTTTTTCGAATTTCCATTGAGAATATTAGGGAAACAGGAAGGGCAAGGAGGTAACTGGTTGAGAAATAAAATACCTCTTCGCTTATTATGTTATCCTGTTAAGAAATAATTTTTTTTTATTTATTTTTTCGAATTTCCATTGAAAATATTAGGAAAACAGGAAGGGCAAGGAGGTAGCTGCTTGGAAAATAAAATACCTCTTCGCTTATTATGTTATCCTGTTAAAAAATAATTTTTTTTTATTCATTTTTTCGAATTTTCATTGAGAATATTAGGGAAACAGGAAGGGCAAGGAGGTAACTGGTTGAGAAATAAAATACCTCTTCGCTTATTATGTTATCCTGTTAAAAAATAATTTTTTTTTATTCATTTTTTCGAATTTCCATTGAGAATATTAGGGAAACAGGAAGGGCAAGGAGGTAACTGGTTGAGAAATAAAATACCTCTTCGCTTATTATGTAATCCTGTTAAGAAATAATTTTTTTTTATTTATTTTTTCGAATTTCCATTGAAAATATTAGGAAAACAGGAAGGGCAAGGAGGTAACCGGTTGAGAAATAAAATACCTCTTCGCTTATTATGTTATCCTGTTAAAAAATAATTTTTTTTTATTTATTTTTTCGAATTTCCATTGAAAATATTAGGAAAACAGGAAGGGCAAGGAGGTAGCTGCTTGGAAAATAAAATACCTCTTCGCTTATTATGTTATCCTGTTAAAAAATAATTTTTTTTTATTCATTTTTTCAAATTTCCATTGAGAATATTAGGAAAACAGGAAGGGCAAGGAGGTAGCTGCTTGGAAAATAAAATACCTCTTCGCTTATTATGTTATCCTGTTAAGAAATAATTTTTTTTTATTTATTTTTTCGAATTTCCATTGAAAATATTAGGAAAACAGGAAGGGCAAGGAGGTAGCTGCTTGGAAAATAAAATACCTCTTCGCTTATTATGTTATCCTGTTAAAAAATAATTTTTTTTTATTCATTTTTTCAAATTTCCATTGAGAATATTAGGAAAACAGGAAGGGCAAGGAGGTAGCTGCTTGGAAAATAAAATACCTCTTCGCTTATTATGTTATCCTGTTAAAAAATAATTTTTTTTTATTTATTTTTTCGAATTTCCATTGAAAATATTAGGAAAACAGGAAGGGCAAGGAGGTAGCTGCTTGGAAAATAAAATACCTCTTCGCTTATTATGTTATCCTGTTAAAAAATAATTTTTTTTTATTCATTTTTTCGAATTTTCATTGAGAATATTAGGGAAACAGGAAGGGCAAGGAGGTAACTGGTTGAGAAATAAAATACCTCTTCGCTTATTATGTAATCCTGTTGAGAAATAATTTTTTTTTATTTATTTTTTCGAATTTCTATTGAAAATATTAGGAAAACAGGAAGGGCAAGGAAGTAACCGGTTGAGAAATAAAATACCTCTTCGCTTATTATGTTATCCTGTTAAAAAATAATTTTTTTTTATTCATTTTTTCGAATTTCCATTGAGAATATTAGGGAAACAGGAAGGGCAAGGAGGTAACTGGTTGAGAAATAAAATACCTCTTCGCTTATTATGTAATCCTGTTAAGAAATAATTTTTTTTTATTTATTTTTTCGAATTTCCATTGAAAATATTAGGAAAACAGGAACGGCAAGGAGGTAACCGGTTGAGAAATAAAATACCTCTTCGCTTATTATGTTATCCTGTTAAGAAATAATTTTTTTTTATTTATTTTTTCGAATTTCCATTGAAAATATTAGGAAAACAGGAAGGGCAAGGAGGTAGCTGGTTGAAGAATAAAATACCTCTTCGCTTATTATGTTATCCTGTTAAAAAATAATTTTTTTTTATTCATTTTTTCGAATTTCCATTGAGAATATTAGGGAAACAGGAAGGGCAAGGAGGTAACTGGTTGAGAAATAAAATACCTCTTCGCTTATTATGTAATCCTGTTGAGAAATAATTTTTTTTTATTTATTTTTTCGAATTTCTATTGAAAATATTAGGAAAACAGGAAGGGCAAGGAGGTAACCGGTTGAGAAATAAAATACCTCTTCGCTTATTATGTTATCCTGTTAAAAAATAATTTTTTTTTATTCATTTTTTCGAATTTCCATTGAGAATATTAGGGAAACAGGAAGGGCAAGGAGGTAACTGGTTGAGAAATAAAATACCTCTTCGCTTATTATGTAATCCTGTTAAGAAATAATTTTTTTTTATTCATTTTTTCGAATTTCCATTGAAAATATTAGGAAAACAGGAAGGGCAAGGAGGTAACCGGTTGAGAAATAAAATACCTCTTCGCTTATTATGTTATCCTGTTAAAAAATAATTTTTTTTTATTTATTTTTTCGAATTTCCATTGAAAATATTAGGAAAACAGGAAGGGCAAGGAGGTAGCTGCTTGGAAAATAAAATACCTCTTATTATTATGTTATCCTGTTAAAAATAATTTTTTTATTCATTTTTTCGAATTTTCATTGAGAATATTAGGGAAACAGGAAGGGCAAGGAGGTAACTGGTTGAGAAATAAAATACCTCTTCGCTTATTATGTAATCCTGTTGAGAAATAATTTTTTTTTATTTATTTTTTCGAATTTCTATTGAAAATATTAGGAAAACAGGAAGGGCAAGGAGGTAGCTGCTTGGAAAATAAAATACCTCTTCGCTTATTATGTTATCCTGTTAAAAAATAATTTTTTTTTATTCATTTTTTCGAATTTTCATTGAGAATATTAGGGAAACAGGAAGGGCAAGGAGGTAACTGGTTGAGAAATAAAATACCTCTTCGCTTATTATGTAATCCTGTTGAGAAATAATTTTTTTTTATTTATTTTTTCGAATTTCTATTGAAAATATTAGGAAAACAGGAAGGGCAAGGAGGTAGCTGCTTGGAAAATAAAATACCTCTTCGCTTATTATGTTATCCTGTTAAAAAATAATTTTTTTTTATTCATTTTTTCGAATTTTCATTGAGAATATTAGGGAAACAGGAAGGGCAAGGAGGTAACTGGTTGAGAAATAAAATACCTCTTCGCTTATTATGTAATCCTGTTGAGAAATAATTTTTTTTTATTTATTTTTTCGAATTTCCATTGAAAATATTAGGAAAACAGGAAGGGCAAGGAGGTAGCTGCTTGGAAAATAAAATACCTCTTCGCTTATTATGTTATCCTGTTAAAAAATAATTTTTTTTTATTCATTTTTTCGAATTTTCATTGAGAATATTAGGGAAACAGGAAGGGCAAGGAGGTAACTGGTTGAGAAATAAAATACCTCTTCGCTTATTATGTAATCCTGTTGAGAAATAATTTTTTTTTATTTATTTTTTCGAATTTCCATTGAAAATATTAGGAAAACAGGAAGGGCAAGGAGGTAGCTGCTTGGAAAATAAAATACCTCTTCGCTTATTATGTTATCCTGTTAAAAAATAATTTTTTTTTATTCATTTTTTCGAATTTCCATTGAGAATATTAGGGAAACAGGAAGGGCAAGGAGGTAGCTGGTTGAAGAATAAAATACCTCTTCGCTTATTATGTTATCCTGTTAAAAAATAATTTTTTTTTATTTATTTTTTCGAATTTCCATTGAAAATATTAGGAAAACAGGAAGGGCAAGGAGGTAACCGGTTGAGAAATAAAATACCTCTTCGCTTATTATGTAATCCTGTTAAGAAATAAATTTTTTTTCCAATTATTTTTCAAATTTTCTATTGAAAGTCTTAGGGACACAGGAAGGGCAAGGAGTTATTTTCTTAAAACATCAAATACTCCTTCTGCTATTCTGTTGAGAAATAAATTTTTTGAAATACCCAATTCAAAACAAATAAAAGAATCATCTTGCTACTAAGAGATGTTGGTCAATTACCACAATTGTGAACAGGCTGTCCCGTTGTAACATCTTAGCTGAAATTACAGAAGTCGTTGAGAGTAAAGATAGACTGATTTTCGAGGATCTCTTAATTTATAAATAATATACATTTTTTCGTCGATTAATATTTATTTATTTATTTGACATACAAAATTCTAAATAAACAATTACAATATTAAACTATGTAAATACAATGATGGAATATCTAATTTTTATTGCAAATATCAAGATGATAAATAATTTCTATAAATCTTGATTTGAAATTTAGTTTTAATTATTTTTTTTTTTTTATTCGAAAACAAACAAATGTTTTATTGTGTTTAAAAACTATTACTTGAAGAGCAGACTGAAAATTAAAAATATTCGGCAATTAATAACATAGAAAGTTAATTAATTATTACGAAAATGTATGTTATTTACCTGTAAGGATATCCTTGTGCTTTGTTTCGGAAAATGGAAAGAAGAAGACTGAAAAATACAGCAACTAAACCAAGACCAATAACAGCAAATATTTTCTTCTTTCTAACATCACCTTTTCTTGATGCTCCTTCAGTCATAAGTATCATGCCCAATACAACAGCACCATCTAATTACGTATTGTTAAGGAAAAAAAAATTTATCTTTTCAACTGAAAATTAAAATAAAAAAAAAATAAACAAATAAAATTGATGTGATTATTTGGGTCAAAGGATACTCAATGCCATGACAATATATGTTTCCAATACAAATTGTCCTTGTGATGATCCATGTATGTAAGCAACACCACCGTTTGGTGATTTATGAATAAATGGTGGTCCTCTAATGTGATTCCACATCTGTCCAGATATCATTGTGAGTGTAAAAAACTAATAATAAATAAATCATATGTCAATTAATCATCCTTTCCTCAGGTTATATAGTTTTAATTGTCTTACCATTGATCCCAATCCCCAGAGTGTTTTGTTGTAAATAAAATCAAGATTATTACGTTTCAAATATAAGAAACCACCAACAAATATAACAAGCATGGCAACAGCAACTGTTCCAGAATAATTTGGTGGTCTAAATACACGAATCTATCATTTAAGAAAAAATAATAATAATAATTATTATTATTAATTAATTATATTTATATTTATCATTATCAAAAATAATATTATAATATTAATTATTACCTGAATGTCAGTACGTTCCATGATCCATTTTGCAATAGCTTCAGCACCAAAGCCAATACGTTGAATATCCATTGTATCAAGTGATTTTGGTTTACCTTTTGGTGGAAAATGTATGTAAACTGGTGCAGTATTTAATTTCATCTAAAAAAACAAATATTAATTATTAAATTAATAGGTATATTATAAATATATTATTATTATTATTATTATTACCATTTGAAATACATCAGATCCTTCATCAAAGTCAACACTAACAAAAAATAATTTGTTCGAGTATGATTGTGAATAACGAAATGAATTTGCAACAATTGTAAATTCATCATTTGCATTTCTAAAACCAATAAATAAATAAATAATTAATCAATGAGTTATTTTAGTTAATTTATAGGTATAGATATTTATGTATATTTATGTATGTACCTGCAAATTTGACATTGTCGTTGTGGTGCCATTGCTGTGAACATAACAATAACTGAATAATTTCTTGGAGCTGCTTTGATGTACTCTTTAAATTTAGCTCCATTAAATTTCAAAACAGGTCTTTTCATAGACATGTCTGTTAATTGTTGAACTCGATCAGTCAAAGATGAACCCTGACTCTGTAAAATATAAATTTATTAATAATCAACAACATGTTTTACGTAAATATTGTATAATAATTTTATTAGGTAGGTATATGTGCTTACTCCTCTTGTTCTTGATTGTGAATTTGCATTGTGAAATAACAATATAAATCCAAATAATGCCAAATGAAATAGAATCTTCATTTTGTTATATATTTTTTTTATTATTTAATTTAATACAATTCTGTTATTATCAAATTTTACAAACTCTATCTAATATGTAAAATTGTTAAACTACTGCCATTGTAAAGTTTATTATCAGCTGGCCACGCAAGCAAATATTAAATATATATAAAAAAAAACCGGTGTCAATGTGTCAATGTATACGTGGGCATATTAAATAGAAGAATCATTATTTACTATTTTCAATAAACTACAATTAATCCTCAAGGTAAGTTTACATTTTAACGACACTAATAAAAAAAAAAAAAATAAAACAAGCGCATAGGCTACACGTTGTTTGGAGAATCATATTTGTTTATATTTATTTTATTAATTATAATTTAATATAAAATATGAAAATTGCTGTTGAAGGTTGTGCTCATGGTGAGCTTGAAAAAATATACAATTGTCTAAAAGAAATTGAAAAAAATGATAATATAAAAATTGATTTATTGATATGCTGTGGTGATTTTCAATCAACTAGAAATTTAGATGATTTATCAACAATGGCTGTACTTGATAAATATAAAGATATTGGTACATTTTACAAGTAATTATTGACTTTATTATTGTTATTTTTATTATTATTATTAAACAAATTTATTAATTTAATATATTTTTCATGTTAGATATTATTCTGGTGAATTGATTGCTCCAGTATTGACAATATTCATTGGTGGTAATCATGAAGCATCAAATTATTTGCAAGAGCTACCTTATGGTGGTTGGGTTGCACCAAATATTTATTATATGGGCTATGCAAGTGTTGTCAATGTAAATGGTTTGAGAATTGCTGGTTTATCTGGTATTTATAAATCTGGTGATTATTTACGTGGTCATTTTGAATCACCACCATACACTGACCCAACAACTAGAAGTGTATATCATATTAGAAATTTAGAAGTATTTAGATTAAAACAATTAACCAATGATATTGATATATTTATATCACATGATTGGCCAGCAGGTATTACTAAATATGGTGATGAAAATTCATTACTTAAACAAAAACCACGTTTTCTTGATGATATACAAGCAAATAAACTTGGAAGTATACCATCAATGGAATTACTTAATATTCATTATCCAAAATATTGGTTTTCAGCTCATTTACATTGTAAATTTGCAGCAATTGTACCAAATACTAACAACAAACAACAAGTAACGAAATTTCTTGGACTTGACAAGTGTGATCCAAATCGTAAATTTTTACAAATTGTTGAAATTGATTGTCACAATAGTAATGATGATGATATTAAATTTGAGTATGATCTAGAATGGTTAACAATACTTTATTTAACAAATCATTTATTAAATGTTAAAAATCAAGTTCATTATATGCCTGGTCAGGGTGGTGGTGACCAGAGCAGATGGAATTTTAAACCAACTGAGGCAGAAAAAAAATCAGTTTTATTTAAATTAAATAACTCTTTGAAAATACCAAATAATTTTGTTAGAACAGCACCACCATTTGATCCAGCATTACCTCAAAAAAAAGGACAACTATCATTTTGTATCAACAAACAAACGACTGAATTATGTGATAAATTAGGAATTGATGATCCATCAGCATTGTTGATACTATTACAAGGTGGAAGTATTGATGAACACAGTACTTATCAAGATCCACAAGTTGATGAATCGACAGCTTGTAAAAATATAGAATCAATAAATAATCAAGATATTATTTATCCACAAGAGAACCATGATGATGCTTCAATTAATGAGACAAGTTTTACAATTGATGTGCCAGTAATAGCTGATGAACAAGATAATAAAAACGAGTCAACTGTTGAACAAAGTAATTTGTCAAATCAAATGGAACCAAATGCAAAAAAATTCAAAAGAAGAAATCAATCAATGTACACTGAATAAATAAATAAACATTTTTAAATTAATTTTTTTGCAAAAATAAATAATTAAAACAAAATACACACTGAATATAGGTTTTTTAATTTTTTTTTTTTTTTTTTTATTGAAACATCACAAGAACATCTGTAACAAAATGAATAAAAAAAAAAGAAAAAATTTAGAATTAAATTATTTTAATTAGATTGTTTTTTTATTGAGGTAAACTCCTCAATGGCGTTAATTATGCCTTCAACAGAAAAATAATTCTGCTGAAGGTGGATGGGATGCCAACCCCTACCAATAACCTACCATTTATTGTTTTATTCTGATGGTACTTCAATTTCACCAGAATCAATATCTTCAATGATATCATGTGGTGCACGTCCTTCTACAGTGCAACCAACTGATTGACATGTACCCAAAATTTCTTTAACAGTACCACTCAATTGACGTGACATTGATCTTGCTCTCATTGTATTTGCAATTGAAAGAACATCATCAAATGTTATGTTACCACTGTGCTTAATGTTCTTTTGCTTTTTACGATCTCTTGGTGGTTCTTTGAGTGCCTTGATGACCAATGATGCTGCTGATGGTACAACTGAAATTGTTGCTTGTCTGTTTTGGATGGTCAATTGGACAGTGATTTTAAGACCTTTCCAGTCACTTGTTGCCTTGGCAATATCATCACCAACTTTTTTTGGTGACTGTAATTCAAAAAAAAAGAAAAAAGAAACAATTAATAATCATTGATTATAATATAGTAGTTAACACATACTCAATAATATTATCAATTAAAAATACATACCAAACCAAGTGGACCAATTTTTGGAGCAAGAGAAGATGTAGCACCAACTTCTCCACCAACACATCTCATGAAGACTGTAAATATTAAATATTAAATATTAAATATTAATATAAATTAAAGAACAATAATTGAGGTTATACTTTGAACGCACATGTTTATCATTTTTTTTTTTTTTTTTTTTTTTCAATTGTTAAATAAATATAGGTATAATATTAATAATATTTATAAATATTACCTTTTTTGACTTCAGTTGGATCGAATTTTGGTGGCATTTTGATTGATTATTAATCTATTATCCTGATTAAATTGGATATAAATTTGATACTTGAAGAGTATCGTCAACGCGAAAGTTAATTCGGAAAAGAGAGAAAGAAAAGGTTCTCGCACTCTGTTTCACTCTCTTTTTTTTAATTTTTTTTTTTTCTCCATACACTAGCGCCAATTTTAGTTGTGATATTGACCGGTAGAAGTAAAATATTACTTGGCGGGAATTGAATCACTACGATTGGCTAAATATATTTTTTTCCAAAATAATTATTCACCTGGATATTTATGCCGCGTAAAGGAATATCAACGAAATTTTTACTCTCACAAAAGTGTTGTCATTCACGGGGGGGACACGCGTGTGGGTCTTTCATCGGTTTTTTAAAATAATTTATAATATTCTTTGTGTTTTTTTTTTTAACTATTATAATTATTTAATCAATTTTTGTTTTTCTATTTTTATATAACGTTATTATTAAATATATAAGATTAAAAAAAAAAAAATTTTTTTTCGGTGTTTAACTGTTTATTTATTTATTTATTTATTTATCAATTTTTTTTTTTTTTCTTTTATTTGTTAATATAATAAATTAATTAATTTCCTGGTTGAAATAAGTTTTTTAAATAATGTCATTTTCAAAAGCAAAAATATTAAGGTTCAATGAACGAGGCAGTAAGTACAAACATAATTAAAAAATTAAGAATAATAATATACTTGAATAAATATAAATTAACACGTATATTAATTTGTTTATAAAATAATTATAAATTTATTTTCATTTTACTATTATAAATAGTCGTTTAAAAAATATTTTAAATAAATTGGATATGTAATGATGTAATCGACGGTTACGAGTTAGTTTTTTTTTTTTTTTTTTTTTTTACATGAAATTTACCGGTCAAATTTAGTGGCAGAGGGGGTTTCCAACACAAGTTTGTTGCACCTGGCAATTGTATTATGTACTGCAGGACCCTTATTTCCCTCAACCAACACAACGATGATTCCAGCTGCTCGGCTTTTTCTTTTGTATTTTATAGGGGGGCCCCAATTTGCAACGTTACGTTTATTTATTAAGACCCCCTCATCATATCATCATCATCATCATCATATATAAAAAGGGAAAAATATATATATATACATGTAAAAAACCGTTACGCTTGACAATCAACATGTAATACGACTTTTGTATTTTTTTTTAAAAATGTTAGAAAAAAATTATATATTTAAGCAATGATAAAAAAATGAAAATTAAAATAATTGAATTATTTTAAAAATATCATGTATATTTCTACTATTTGACTAATTAATTATTGAATTAATTAATTTTTTAGGTGAAGCACCAGCACCTGGATCATATGATCCAAAATTTGATATAAAAGTTAAAGGATTTACAATTGAAAAAAAAGAAAGATTCAATGACAATAAAAGTGTTGCAAGTAGTAATGGTGATTGCAGTAAATCAGTATCAAGCCGAGATGCACTTCCAATACCATCACCAAAATTTAGAACTGTAAATAATAATGATAATAATTTAAAAATTAATTTTTTAGCTTAATAATAATAATAATTTGCTTTTTTTATTTTATTAAACAGCCACAATTACCAAAAAAACGTATTACAACAAAACCAACAAGTGCTGGAAGTTCTCTGACTAAAACAACAACAAGAATTCCTATTATTAAACAATTAAAATATGATACACATGATGAAGTAGCTGATTTAAAAGTTGAATGTAACAATAAAGACATGACAATTCGTGAACAAGAAAAATACATTGATGAAATGAAAATTGAAATTAAAAATTTGGAAAAAAAAGTATCTCAATTGAATGATAAACAAATTAATATTGAACAACAACATAAAAATGATATTGAATCAATGGTATATATGACTGTATTAATAAACGAATTTAAATTAATTTTTTTTTTTTTTTTTCAAGGTAAATTTACAACAAGGAGTTTTAAAAAAACGTCAAGAAAAACACAATGAAGAATTAAATTTATTGAATGATAAATTATGTGAAAAAAATGAAGAAATATCGAAATTTTTATTAGCTGAAAATGAGCATAAATCATTTATTTATGAGCTAATGGAAAATAATAAATTATTAGAAAGCAATCTAAGCGAAAAAGACAAATTATTAGATAATAATAATAACACTATTGAAGAATTAAAAATTAAATTAACAAGCCAATTTCAAGAATATAAAAATAAAATTGATGAAAAAAATGATGAATTACTTGATGCTTACACAGAGGTAAATAATTTATTTAAAAAAAAACAATTTATTCTATATAGTAATAAATATTTTTTTCTGTTTTAATAGATAAGTCAATTGAAAATCAACAATGAAGAGCTTCAAATAAAATTAACAAATATCGAAGAAAATAGAAATTTTTTTCAATCTGAATACAGTTGTTTAAAAAAAAAAGTTGAAGATTTACAAATAATTCAAGATGATTTAAAAAATAATCTTGAATTACGTAGAGTTATTATTAATAATTTAGAGTGTCAATTGTTGTCATTAAAAAATGATATGGATAAATTAAAAATTGACAATGATAAACAAATTGCTGATTTAATTGAAAGGTCAAATGTAAATAGTGAAAAAAAACATGATAATAATGATGATTATCAATTTATGGATAATGTTTTATCAAGAGAATTGCATGATTTTGAAATGATTTACGAAGACGTAAGTTGATGACTAAATAAAAATTATTAAAAATAAAATATAGGTATATAGTAAAGCTGATTAATTATTTTTTCAACAGGTAAAACTGGGACATCAAGAGGTTGAAGTTGAGGCTGAGACCGAAGTTGATTCTGGTAATAATACTGGTGAATCGTTAATTGAAAATCAATCTCATGAAAATTTATTTGATTCTTTTGTTGCCAATGAAAAAAATGAATTGAATAAAAAAATTGCTGAAAAAGATGCTCAAATTTTACGACTTGAAACAGCTCTTGATGATTTAACTTATAGTACTGCAACTCAGGTATTTTATTTTTAAATATTGATTATTATATTATTTTTTAATTTATTATAATAATTTATAGGCAAGTTTTTGTCAAAGTTTGCAAGAAGAATTGGATCGTGCTGAAGTTGAACTTTCAGAAAAAAAAAAAGAAATAAAAGACATGAAACAAGAAATGCGAGAAGAAGCTGCTAAATTAGTATCAAGACGTAAAAAGTAAAATTTATCTTTTTATTTATTAATTATTATAAATAATATATTTATTTAATTATTTAATTATTTAATTTTTTAATTTTTAGACTTGATGTTATAATGGAAGATAATCAAGCAACTGTTGCTGCATTGTCAAAACGTCTTAATGATAGTAATGTAGAAATAGAAAGACTTGAAAATGAATTAAAATTCAATAAAGATTTAGTTGAAGAATACAAAAATTCACTTGATGCATTGCAAAAAAGTTCAAATAATGTTAATGAAAAATTAAATTCATTTATAACACAAATGAATTCAAAAAAAGATCTGATTGAAGAAATTGAAATAAACAGTATTGCTGATATTGAATCATTGAAAATAATATTTGAGGAAAAAATTGATAAATTAAAAGAAATATCAGAGCAAGAAATTTTAAAAATTCAAAATATATGTCTTGAAAAAGAACAATTAAATAAAAAGGTAAAAAAAAAAATTTAATAATTTCATTTAAAAAATAAGTATAAATGTTTTTTTTTCTTTTTTTAGCTCAAACAACAATTGGCTGAAATGGCTGATAAATTACAATCAGCCCAAAATATGTTGTTATTATTAGAAGAACACAGTGATGCACAATTAATTAAAATATCTCAACTTCAGCTTGCTAAAGAAAAATTGAGTCATTCAATGAAAATAAATGCAACAGAAATTTTACAAATTAAAAATCAATTGAATGATGAAATTGAAAATAATAAAATTTCAACAAAACAAGTAATTTTTTTTGTAAAATATTTAAAAATTATTATCATCATTATTATTATTATTAAATTAATATTATAATTTTAGGGAGAAGATTGTGTCAATGATTTGATGGAAAAAATTGAAAACATGAAAAAAGATTTATCATATTATGAGGTAAATATTTATTTGATTATTATTATTATTCAATTAATTAATTTGTATATTATATATTATTTTTAGAATGCCAAATTGAGTATGGAGGAGGAACACATAAAAAGTCTTGAAAATGAAAAATCACTGAGAAAAATTGCAGAAGAGTACATATATATTTTTTTACATTATATAAAACATAAGCTATTTTATTTATTTTTATTTTATTTCATTTTGATTTTAGAAAAATAAACAAATTGACGGAATCAAATTTACAATTACACAAAAATTATCAAGAAATGACAAATAAATATACTGAAATATTAAGCCAAAAAAATGAACAACAAAATATTAAAAATTATAATCAACTAAAGGATACATTAAAAATAATTGAAAAGGTATAAAGAATTAATATAAAAAAAAATCTGATTTACGTAAAAATTATAACGTAATGCTATATTATAAATTGTTTTAGGATTTGGATGAAAAAAATTATTTGATTGATCAGCAATCAAAAATCATTGAAAAATTACAGACAGATGAAAAAAGAAGATTAACACATATTAAAGGAAAAGAAAATTTATCAAAATCACAAATATCAAAAAGTCCATTTGGTACACCAGTTTCGTCACCTCATAAACCACTAACACCACTAAGAGATCGAAATGAATAATAATAATATTTTCTATGTTGACCAATAAATAATACTTGATACTTTTTTTTTTTTTTTTTCAATAAAATATTAAAAATTTTCAATATTATATTTGTTGATAAAAATTAATTTTAATATTAAGAAAAAGCAGAAATTAATATTTTTAATTTGCAGGAAGTACTTAAGTAAGTTGTATAGAGTAGAGTAGAATAAATTTCATCATTATTATGATTGTTGGAGCATTGTATAGGCAGTATATGATAATTTCAAAAGCTGTTGAAAAACAATAAAATTATATTATTATAAGTAGTATGAAATTAATAATAATAATAAACGTACACTTTTAAAAGAATCCAGTGATAAATTAACAATATATCCACTCTGAATGATGACTGGTTTTAGACACTTTGCCATCATGAGAGTCATACTTTTTCTTGTGTTGAAATTAACACCAAACCAATTTGTATCATAAATTGCATTTCCCAAATCATCAAACTAATAATTGATTAATTAATTTTTTTTTTTTTTTCACATTTAAATTTAGTAATTGTTACCTCGTGTGTAACCATATGTCCAGCAATACAGTACATGAATATTTGTGAAAACATTGCAGCAACATATGTAGTTGATGCTATAAATTCTGGTGAAAATAATGATGCCTGAGAAACTTGATAAATACTTGTACACAGTACAATTGAACTAAGTGAATACTGAATAAATACAACACTTGAAAATATAGAATTTGCATATTTAGCAAGTCTAAGAAAAAAAAACAAACATTTTATCAACAAAATAAATTTAAAAAAAAAAAAAAAAAACAACTTTAAACAAACCTAAGAATTGCAAGATGATACTCAATACAATCAGCAATTTTATTTTCATATTCAGACAATTGAATTTTACTTAGCTTTTTTTTATCCTCAGCTTCACACATTTGATCCAGTAAATTTTGAATACGATATTTCAGCATATTTACTTGGCCACAAATTTCTGTCATTACACCAAGAAAAAATGTATCAAATCCTAAACAACAAAAAACAAAAAAAATAAATAAATAAATAAAATAATGTTGCCCAAAGGAAAAAAAAAAGAAAGGATAATTTTACCAATATTAACATTTGCTGCAATTGCTATTGTCACTAATTGTTGTACATATGAAAATTTATAAATTTTATTATTATTAAATTTATAAGGCATCCATGCACGAAATGGTAATGTTCTGTCTGGTCTATCTTGAAAAACAGTGCCAAGTACAAATAACGTTGTCGTCACTTCCAACAATGCCATGTAGAAAAAAAAAATATATCTGTGCTTAAAATAAAATAAAAGATAGACTGCAAGCACTAGTTACTTATATCACAATATTACTTACCTTGATATTTTTTTATATTTATTTTGAATATATTTTTCTTTGTTATTTTGAATTTTAAATGGTCCAATATTAAGACACTTGATAACTTTAATAATGGCTTTTCTTTTGATAATAATATTAGTCATTTTACTACAAACGGCAATCATTGTAAATAATAAAAATGTTATATTTATAAAATCACTAATATTATTTTTAACAAAAATAATAACAAGTATTTCACTTATTGTAAACCAGTAGCATAAAAATATTGTTAAAACACTGTATAAATTATATAAATTTTTTTTCCAACCATTTTTCCAACTTGTTGGTCTCCATATACCAGTAAAACTGAAGAGTAAAAAATTTTCAACAAGTGTACTGTTATTCATCACTGTGACAATAAATAGTATGTATTATAACATTCACCCCAACAGTCTATATAAATTTCCTTCTTATTTTTATTATTCAAAAATAATTATACTCGACAGATGTTATATTTCACTATGACAAAAAAAATATCTTTTCGCAATAAAATCGATGACATACGAAGAAAAGATAATTAAATGATTTTTTTCTTTTTTTTTTTGAATAATAAAAAGGTATAATTAAATGTTTTTTCATGTGAAAATAAGATGTCTATATTCTCGAGTTGATAATAACATAATTGATATTGATTTGATAATAGCATCGCTTGACATTTTCAAAGGGTGAATTGTTGTGTTGGGGTAGTAAAGGGAAACTCATAATAATATATACAAGGGGTTGTATTATTATTTTGCAATTTTATTCTTGGAAATATTGAGGGAAAATATTATTTTCTTGCTTGGGGAAATATGCATATGCTGACTATTGTAGATACATTGTCAGTTTGTTATGGTTTATTATGGTTTCAAGAGGGTGATACTGTTTCTTTTGTCTACTTGTAAACTTAAAATATGGAAAATAAACATGATACACCTTGTGATATACATTTTTTTTTTTTTTTTTTTTATATAAAAGTAAATAGTCTCTATTCAAGAACCAGGCAACTTGTCACATCACACATGCTTTTAACATTGTTTCTTTTTTACTATCTATCTAACTAGCTGTACAGTTTTTTTTTTTTTTTTTTAAATATAAAATCGATTAACAGTCAAGTGATAATTTACATGCAATTTTTAACCAATCAAGTTCATTTTTTTTGTGTTATTTATAAATATAAAAAGTAAGTTGAAAATTCTTAATTTTATATGAAAAAAAAAAAAATTAATTTACAAAACATGATATTTGTCGCTGTTATTTGGCACTCTTAAAAATATAAAAAAAAAAAAAAAAAAAAAATTAACTTATTAAGTAACTATCTAACACAGCTGTGATTTTCAAAACTATGTATTTTTTTATTTTTAATTATTTGTTTTGTCGTGTCAATGGAATTTAAATATTTATCGTTTTTAATTTTTTTTGTTAAAATTGTTGTTATTGAGTCATAGCTTGATGTTCGTTTTATTAAAATATTATTGCTATTATTTGATAATAAATTATTTAAATCATTCATGCTTTTAGAACGATGTAATAATTTTTTTTGTTTTTTTAAATTTTTGTTATTATTTTTAAATATATCTGGATTCGATTCAACGAACGATGGTATTTTACTCAAATCAATACTAACAATAAAACGATAATTGTTGTTGTTATTATTATTATTATTAAAATCACCTGAAATTATATTTTTTATATTATTTATAATATTTTTCTTTGGTTTTGTAACATTTTGAATAATTTTTTCATTACAAATATTATTTGTTTTAAAAAAAATATTCTCCCTAAGGCCATCATCAGAATTTGTTGAATCATTACTACTATCACGAAGTTGATTTATTTTTTTATCTTTAACTGGACTTTTTTCAATTAAATCATTATTTTTATGTGGAGCAAGATTTTCTTTAACTGCATCATTTTTAAATTTTGATGAACGTGAACGACAATTATTATTATTATTATTATTATTTGTCAAGTTGAATTGATTAATTTGTTGATTTTTTATTTGATTTGGTAATATTATTAATGACGATGCCGATGATGATGATGATGATGATGATGATTCATCAGTAGATGATTTAATTGGTTTTATTAATTTTTTAGATTTACTCATAGACTCAATGTTGATGTTTATTGAACAAGTTTTACTGATAATTATCTGTAAATAAATTTAAATAAAAATCATTTAGAGAATTAATAAAATATACTTGTAATTTATTTTTTTTTTTTTTACCTTGAGATTGTCATTTGAATTGACTTTAAATTTTAAATTTTTCAGCAAAATTTTGTTATTCATTAATCGAGTTGCACAATTATTGGGTCTTGTCGATGATCTGATACAAAAAAATTAATAATAATTTTATAATAGAAAGCTTAAATTTATTTTATAAATTTTAATTAATACTTACAGCTCTTTTTGGAAAATGTCGTCAATGTTGAATTGTTGATTGATTTTTTGTGTACAATTTTCGTTATTTCCAATTCCTCGTTTGTCGTATTTTTTTGGTCTGGATTCATCATCAGGCGTGGTGCCTGCATCTCCGTCGTACTGTTAGAATTGCCAATTTACACATGGGGAACAAGAAAAAAAAAAAAAAAAACAACAAAAATACATTCACAGTTCCCCATGTGAATAATATTTCAAAAAAATTTTTACATTGAAAATTCAAAGTTTTTACATTTTAATTTGAGAATTTTCAATTGATAAAAATTAAACAAAAAAAAAGTTATAAATGTATTTTAATATATTTAAAAAACTTACGTTTAATATTGTAGATGTAGATGATGATGTAGATGATGATGCTGTTTCATTGACTTTTGAATCTATGACATCTAGTGGTACAACAAAATTATTTCCCAAAACATTTATAAAAGCAGCTTTATCAAGTGATATACCATTTTTATAAATACTTGGAATATTTTTTTGTATTATTTGTTGTTGTTGTTGTTGTTGATGATTGTTATTTATTGTTTGTTGATTTGTTGTTGTTGTTGTTGTTGATTTTTTTCTACTTCTTGAATAAACATATGAATGATGAGTTTTTCTTCTTTTAGTTGATTGTTGTTCTACTTTAATATTTTTTTCAGGTGAAATAACAACTTCATCAGGTTTATTTGATGCCCATTCTATACATTCTACTTCTTCTGTATTTAATTTTCTTTTTGATGACGATGAATTATCATTTAAATTTTTATTACTTTCTGTAATTTCTAAAACTTGATTTTTATTTTCTATAATTTGTATATTATTATTATTATTATTTGACTTGTTTATTTGAATATCATCATCAATACTTTCAACGTCAATCAATTCATTTTCATTATCATTATCATTATTATCCAAATGAATTTGTATTTTGTTTGTTAAATTGTTTGTTAAATTATTTACAATTGAAAGTTCTTGTATATCATCATCATCATCATCATCATTATGATTTTTTACTTTTTTATTTTCATTTTCATGGATTTTAATTTCTTCTTGTTGAACAGTATCAACTTTATTTTTATCATTTAAAATTTCTTGTATTTCATCGTCATTTTCATTAGTTTGCAGCATATTTTTTTCTTCATGTTGTTGGTTTTCGTGTGTCTCATTCAAAGTGTCATCAAGTTCAATATTAATTGGTTCTTTATTTACTTGATCTGTCATAGAGTCATATGCTGGTTCATTCAATTGACTTGTAACTTTATTTTTTTCTTTATTGATGGATTCATCAAGTTCATCATCTATATCAACTATTATTTGATTTTCTTTACTCTGATTAACTTGTACATTATTATTATCATTATTTATTTCATTTTCAACTTGTTTAATTCCATTTGATATTTCATATAATTTATTTTTTACTTGATTTGATTCTAGCATATGTAAAACAGATAAATTTTTTCTAAAAACTTGTTCAATTTCCATTGGTTCTGATGTATTTTGAGTTGATAATTGTTGTGAATTTTCAGTAATTGGCTCTTGTGTAATATCTTCAATTTCAGGTGAATATTTTTCTCTTATTTTTTCTTCAACAACAATTGGTTTTTCAATATTATTTATTTGTGGTATTAATGTTGATGTTGATGTTTCTGGAGTCCAATCAAAAACTTCAGGAGGTAAAGATGTGACATTTGTAATTTGTATATTCATTGTTGGTAAAATATTGTTGATTTTTTCATGAACAATGGGTACAGAGATAATTGGTTCAGCAAAATAAGAAAGTGTTTGAGTTGATTCATTTATTTTAGGAATATTAATAGCCATTAAATCATTGTTAGTCATTGTTGATTGTTCAACAACATTAGTAGGTATTTCAATCGTTTCTACACATTTTGATGATGATGATGATGCAAGTGTTTCTTCAAGACAAGATTCTACAGCTTTTGATGGTGATGGTGTACGTATTTCAAGAGAACTTACCAAAGCTTCTAAAGATGGTGCACATATTTCAGAAGGTAATTCAACAGCTTTTGATGGTGGTGGTGGTGATGTATAAATATCACAAGATGATAATTCATCAACTGCTAAAGATGATTTACGTCTTTTCAATGATGATGATGATGATTTACGTGATTTTGATGGTCCTGTTTTACGTTTTTTTGATTGTTGAATTATTTCATCTGGTGTATCATAAATTTCTGGAGCTTGTTCACTATTATCAACATTATTTTCAATAGTTTTATCAGCTGATGAAATTATTTCAGATGTAGTATTGTCATCAGGTGGAGTATTGTCATCATCATCATCATCATCATCATTTTCTTCATTATTATTATTATTATTATTATTAATAGATGGTGTTTTTTTAATAGATGATTCATCATCACTATCAATAACAATAATATCGTTATTAATAATTTTTTTTGTATTTTCATTAGAAGGTGTTTCATTTGATGAATCAGAATCTGATGATGTTTCTGGACGAGGACCAATAAATGTACTGTTACATCCATTTTTATTTTGACAATTAATTTCTTGTTGTTTTAATTTAAATGAACGTGGCCCAGGACGTATTTTAATTGGTATATTATTTTTATTTTGTAATGAATAATCAAACATTGGTGTATCAACACCAACTGATATATCAGAATCACTATCTTCAGATATATTGTTGTTGTTGTTGTTGTTGTTGGTGATAGTAGTGGTCGTAGTAGAAAATATATTTGATGACGATGATGACGATGATGATGATGTTGATGTATCGTTAAAACGACTTGAATTATTATCATTATTTTTATTTAATATTGATGAACACTCAGTACAATCCCACAATGGATGTAACCATTTTAATTTACCACATTCAACATGTATACCTTGTGATCCACATGTACGACAAAGTATTAAATCCCATTTAGCATTTGATATTGAATAACTTCTGCCTTTTGGACAACGACATAATTTAGCATCACATCTATTGTGTCTATATAAAAGTTCTTCAAATGCATGTGGTACCAATTCCCATGATGCATCTTGACATGGTATAAATATACCTCTATCAAGCATAGCTTTTTGAAATTCTTTTTTATTATTACATAATGGACATTTAAAAAAATAACCAGCACTCATTGCTAATCGTTGTACACAATTACGATGAAACCATGCATTTTTTTTACAACATGGTGCCCATAATGTTTGAAATTTATCAGAACGTTTAACTGTTTCTAAACAAATATAACAAGTTGAATTTTCATGTGTTATTGATGATGATGATGATGATGATGATAATGATGTTGATGATAAATCAACATCAAGTGATGCATTAAAACGTTCTTCAGCTTTATTTCTTGGACGATGACTAACACAATATGATCTAAATTCACCAAAAAATTGATGAAGTGAACCAGCTTTTAAACCACATGGATAATGAAATATTCTTTTACATTTTGTATTACAACATCCAAGAGTTGCACCATTTCTTTTGCAATATGAACAATATAATCTTTTACCTCTTCGTAATTCTTTTTGTATATCATCAGCAAGAAAACCTAATATACCATCTTCATCTTCACCTCTTTGTTGCATATTTGATGATAATAATAAACAATAATAATGTGTTACAAGTCCATTGTGCTCATATATTTTACCAAATTTAAGCTCATCATCATCACTTGAATTACAAAATACACAAGCTTTTTCATCAACATTATTGTTATTATTTTTTTTATTTTTATTGTTGTTGCTACTTTTTTGAGTAGATTTATCACCACTTTCGTGTCGTGGCATATTTATTTTGTTAATATTCTTATAGGTATATAGCTATATGTTGAATGTTGTGTGTCATTTGGTGATTATTATTATTATTATTTTCCTTAGCTACACATCTGTTTTAGAAAAAAAAAAAATATGTAATTGTTTATTTATTTAATACATAAATAATAATAATACTTTGTGTGATATTTGTGAAATATTAGGCAATAAATAGGTACCTATACCTATACTATTATTTATTTTTACTTACGTTGACTATGTAAATATGTAAATTTAACGTTTTGTTTGATTTTGTTTTTTTCTTTTTTTGTCAATGCTTGCTAAACGCCATTTGCCAGATATACCTATACTTGAATTATTATTATTGTTATTTGAAATATTATAAATATAATTTAGAAAATTAATATTATTATTTTATTTATGAAGCTATGGCCTATGATTTTTTGAAAAAAAAAAATATATATATTTTATTGTCTATTTCACTTTCTAATAATAAACTTAACCCCAAAAAATAAAAGTCACAAAAAATAAGTTGAATAATACTTTGAGCTTATCAAAACTGTTTGTGACAATGAGCAAAAAAAAAAAAAATTCAACTGCGGTAATAATGTTACGGTACAATTGTATTTATATACATATATACACATGCACTAGATAATAATTGATTGTGTCAAATCAATTGTGTTAATTAGTAATTTGTTGAGGGAAAAAACGCGGGAATAAATCCACACACACACAAACGTACTCATAGGTACATATGTATATATTGGTGGGAGAGAGAAGGAAAAAAGAGGTAAAATTTATACCTACAATAATATATATGACAAAAAAATATATTTAAATTACAAGAAGCTACTTGTATGTATTTAAAAAAATTATTGTTGTTTAAATATTACTATTGTCATTTATCCACACACACACACACACACAATTATTTATATATTTATATATGTATTTATTTTTTTTTTTTTAAGAGAGTTTACTTTTTTACCGACAAAAAATAGTTGATATTTTCACCGTTAATGGCGCAGTTATCGCTTGAAATAGACGAAATAGCTGGAAATAGCATAAATAGTAAAATTCATTTTCTTTATTTTTATTCTATGACAACTTTAAGTGTGTTCGAGTGCAATAGCATGTGCAACAGAGTGACAGAGTGAGACAATAATAATAAAAAGAGGACACGTTCTCTTCTTGACCACATCAAGTAGATACATATTGGAACTTGGAATTTGGAAGACTTGGGTGAGTTGACAAATAATAATAATAATAATTTTTAATCGCTAGATAAGTGAAAAGGTGAATAGGTGATAATGAATAATTAATTTTTTTTTTACAGAATACAAAATTGGATATCTATATACACTTGGGTTAAATTGTAAATAAAAATAGGTACATTTAAAAAACAAAGCCAAAAATACATTTGAGCAAATTGAAAATCATCATTTTTATTTTTTGGAAAAAATAAAATAATGGCACCAAGTAAACGAAGAGCACTACATCAAAATAGTAATAGTATGAGTTATAGCACAAGTGGTGGTGTTGGTGGTGGTGGTAATAATACATTAACAGGTTCACCAGGAAGTAGTTTTAAATCAAGTAAAATGAATTTTCGTCCATCATCTGGAATACAAGAAGACCGGGGTGGTACGAGACCAACAACAACAACACCAAGTTCAATTGGTCTTGTATTAATAACAATGATTATTCATATATGTAAAAAATCATTGTTATTTGATGCAAAATTAAAAGTTGGAATATATCTTATGGCAACATTTATTGTATCATTAATATGTGATTTTGTAACAATGCCAAAAACTTATTTTTCAACATCAGATAATATATTAAATCGTGTATTTGTTAAATGGGGATGGGCATGGTTTTTACTTGTTATAATACCATGGATAACACTAACAGCACATACTATTGCTTGTGGTAAGAAAAATATATTATTAAAACATATATCAAGAATAATTGTGGCAACAATTTCATGGCATTTATGGACAAAAACATTTCAATATATTGAAAAAAATTATGGTCGTTGTAATACTAAAGATTTAAATTTACAAACAAAATCAAAATGCATACAAGCTGGTTTTTTTTGGAGTGGTTTTGATATATCTGGTCATACATTTATATTAATATATATAAGTTTAATACTTGCTGAAGAAGCATCATCATTTATTGGATGGGAAAGTATCAAAGATTTTATTATTATGGAACAACATTCAAGAACAATAAAAGAAGTTAGCACAAGTCCACTTAGAAATTTAAGTGAAACTCAATTAAATTTGTTGAAAAAAACTCATAAAACATTAACACCATATTTAAGAGCTTTATTTATTGCAATGACACTACAACAATTATTTTGGGATGTTATGCTTGTATCAACAATGATATATTATCATATTATGATTGAAAAATTTATTGGTAGTGTTATTGCTATTTGTACTTGGTATGTTACATATCATTGGCTTTATAAATTATCAATTATTTTTATAAATTCACCTGGTGATGGTTTATTTGAGTATAATAAAAATTATAAAAATAAAAAAAATAATGTTGCTGCTAAAACAAGACGTTCAACAACAACATTGATAGGTAACAATACTCCAACATTTATGGGTATGCCAATACGCACACAACAAACACAAGATTCTTATGATAGTCAAATTATTGAAAATGATGCAACAACAAATCGATAAACACAATTTAATTTAATCTCTTTGGAATAAATAAATATTGATACGTAAGTTGGTACCTATTTGGGGAAATCACAGGGATATTTTTTCAACAATGAAAAAATAATTATTAATTGTTTTTTAAGTTGTATCAAGAGTAATTGGATCATTTTTTTTTAATAATAAATGGATTTAAAATATATTAATTAATCAGTAAAAGAAAATGTATTTTTTAATAATAATATATTGATAATTATTAATTAAAAAAAAAAAAAATAAATAAATTGTTATGTTTTGCTCTTAAAAATAATACTTGAAAATTATATACCTATAAAAAAATATAAAATAGTTTTTTTTTTTTTTTTCACCAAATTGTTAAAACAAATATATTATTATTATTATTATTATTATTTTTATTATTACATTTTTTTTTTTCATATTAATCTAACTGGAATTATTTTGACTTTGTCATTTTTTATTGATTAATTTCAGTTTGTGTATAAAATTGTTCACCAAACCATTCTCGATGCATTTCCAAGTAACTAAAAACAAATAAATAACAAACAATATAAATTTCAATTTAAAAAATTTAAAAAATTAAAATATATATAATATATACCTTAAAAACATATCCAAATGTTTTAATAAAAGTTTTAGCTTTTTATTAGGCATATCAGTTGCTTGTAATAAATCTGGTAATTTAACAAATAAACGTGTTAAATGTACAGCACCAAAATATGATGATGGATATGATGATGATGATCCATCTGTTTTTGTTGAATCAGGTATAAGTCGCCATTTATTTGATTCTTGTAATAGAGCACTTATTTGTGCTGGTGGTACAATTGGATATCTTGATGATGATGATGATGATGTTGTTGTTGTTGTTGTTCCTGTTCCTCCTACTCCTCCTCTTGGACTTGAACATCTTGAACTTGTACTTGCAATACTTGCATTACCAGGTTCTGGTTTAACATCCTCAACTGAACTATTTCTACATGATCTTAGCTTTCTTTTTGTTGATGTTGTTGTTGTTGTTGATGATGATGATGCTGTTGTTGTTGTTGTTGTTACTTGTGGTGATATTGTTGGTGGTGTTGTTGTTGTTGTTATTATTAATGATGATGATGTTGTTTTATTAATTGCAACTGTTTCAATTTCAGTTGTATCATGTTCTCTAAATGGTGGTAAATGTGCATATTCTACATCTTCAAATTCTTCTTTTATTGGAGTATCATGTGGTTCAATTATTTCTTCTTTAACTAATATTGGATGTTCTGGATATAAAAATGATGAATTAAATGCATTATATTGTTCTCTTTCTTGTCTGTATAATAAAAAATCTGGTAATGTAAAATCAAAATATATTCGTAAACCATCAGCAACTTCACGACAAATATTAACATCATTAACTGTTTTTTCAATTGTATTATTTATTTTATTGCTATTATTATTATTATTATTATTATTATTATTATTATTATTATTATTATTATTTCTTTGTGGTTTTTCATATATACTTGTTAATTGGCTTGTTGTAAAATGTTGTACCCAAGATTCAAGAATACTATTGACTGTTGGTTGAGCTGGTAAAACAGCCAATTTGTGTTTATGATTTATTAATTCATAATCTTGTTCTAATATTCTTCGCAATGTATTACCAACATCAAGATCAATACCAGGTTTAATACTACAACCAGATTGATGACTATCACCATCACCATCACGATCACGATCACCATTACTATTACCATTACCATTACCATCTTCATCATTATCATTATCATCATCACCACCAATACCACGACTGTCTTCCTCTAATTCTTCTTCTTCTTCTTCTTCATCATCTTCATCTTCTTTTTCTTCACCACTTGATTCCTCTCCAAAATCTGAGCTACTTTCATAATCTTCTTCTGTAATAATTTCCTCAGTGTCATAGTCATCTTGTTGTCCAGAACTACCATCTTCAGATGAACCAGTTGTTCCAGATGTTGCACGACTACCTCCACTTCTAGCACGTCGACGAGATTCAATTCCTGTACCTGATAATCTATCAGACAGTTTGTGATTTCGATTTTTTCTTTCTCGACGATATAAATATGCTCCTCTGTAAGTTTAAACAAACAAACAAACAAACAGTCAATCAATTAATTAATTATTATAAATAAAAATAATTATGATATTTACTAACAATTGTAATTGTGCTTTTTGTGCAAGATCTCGTTGTAATTGTCTGTTTTCTTCGGTATCCTTGAGTACATATTCCTCTGTAACACAACGATCCCAAGATGAATTCCATCCCTAATTTTTAAATAAATAAATATTAATTAATTAATTAATTAATTGTTTATAGTTGTTGCAACAATATAGGTAAATATTATTATTTACCTGAAAATGTATCAAATACTCTACTGCTTTTCTTCCTCTCTGATCTTTATTTACAATAACATCTAAAACCTAAACAAAGTATTATTGTTATTGTTGTTGTTGTGTTGTTGTTGTTGTTATTGTTTTTATTTGAGGTTAGAATTATGGCGCGCAAAACTAGACGCCAAGTCATTTTTTATGATTTTACAACAATGATAAATAAATGATTAAATATTATTATGATATATAATTACCTTTGAATCATAAAGCACTTTTGCTTTTGTTGGATCTGGCTCATAGCACAGTACTTTTTCACCATCACAAAATTTAAAGTATTTACCACGCGTTGAAACCATCATTAATTATTTTTATATTTTTTAGTAATCATCGACAATTAAATATTAAACAATATTAAAAGTACAGTAGTATAGATAAAGTACTTTGACAGTTGTTTTTATTATTATTTTGTTGTTGTAAATACGCCTTTATTTTTTATTTTTTTTTTTCCTCTTAAAAAAAAAAAAAAAAATTTGGCTCTGTGAAAGATTCCCACATTTCCAACATCAAAAAGCCAAAAAAAAGAAAAAAAAAAAAGAGGCTTTTATTTAACAATAACAAACTAAAGTGTAATTACCTATACTAAATCAATAATAACAACAGCATATAATTATAACAAGATTTTGTAAAAGAGAATAACAAATAATTGGGAAAAAAGCAGTTTATGATAATAAAAATACAAAATCAAGACTGCTATTATTGTTGGTAAATATAATAATTTATGATAAATTCAATGACATAACCTCAAATGAATATTAAAAAACGTGTGAAATATTATTATTTTTTGTTATAGGATGTAAATGAGATGCCACGCCCGTAATTACTAATTATCCTGATAATTATAATTTAAAAAATGGATAACAACAACAACAACAACATTCATCTCACGTTAAATGACATTGTCAATTTATCAGGTAATTTTATAATTTTTTTTTATACTTAGGCACCTAAGTGCTTGTCTCTTTGCAAATTTGTAATATACCTACCTAATTAATTTTTATTTTGATAATATTTTAGCATGCAATATTTGCGGAGGATCTCATGAGAGCCATGATTGTCAACATCTTGTCGATCTTCATTATGTAATAAATTAATTTTATATTAACGAAAAAAAAAAAAAATATATTAATTATTGACTATTATTATTATTCTTTTAGATTCCAGATAGTCCATTTTTGTCAAAAGCTCGTCAAACATTACCAAAAAATTTGGAAATAATACAAATGAGTGATGGAACAATAAATGTAATATCAAAATGTCATTTAAAATGTGGCACAGTATTTGGTCCATTTGATGCTGATAAAACTTTATTATACATTAATACAATGGCAAATTTTCCATTAAAAATATTTGGAAAAAATGATAATGACAGTTATTATCTTGATTATTCAAATGAACAACATTCAAATTGGATGTGTTTTATTTCACCAGCATCATCATTAATTGAACAAAATTTAATGTGTTATCAATCAGAAAATAATATATTTTATACATCAACAAGACCAATTAAAATTGGTGAAGAATTACACGTTTGGTATGCTCCATATTATGCTGTTAAAATGAAAATGCCATTTTATAAAAGTCAATCAAATCAACAATTGCCACCACTTGAAAGCACCGACGACAACAACAACAATAATAACAATGAAATAATTGTTGACAATAATAATGAAACAAAAAATAATCAACAACAACAACAACAAAACTATTGGAAATGTCGTATTTGTTATAAAATATCATATACAGTTGTAACACATGCTAAACATCTTACTGAACATTACAAATGCTTTAGTGGTTTTTATTGTAATATTTGTAATGAAAAATTTAATAGCATTGATGTATTGCAAAAACACAAAAAACAATATCATACTAGTGTAAAAATGAATCAAGAAATTGGCATATCAACATTTGAAAATGACCAAACAACAATTACATCAAATAACATGAATGATATTTTAGAAAAATTAAATGCTGATGATGCAATAAATCAATCAATGATGATGATGATGATGATGAATAAAAATAATTCAAATGAACTTTCAATGGAAAATATTGTTCCTGTTGTTGATGAAAAATTTACTATTAATGCTGAATTAAGTACAAATCTTTTAAATATTGAAACAAATACAACAAGTTTAATTCAAATACAAAATCAAAATCAAAATAATATTGTTCCTTTGGATTGTGATATTTGTAATAAAGTATTTGAAAAACCAGAAAATCTTCATCGTCATTTACGTAAACATACAGGTGAATTTATTTGTTCATCTTGTTTAGTTGTATTTTCAAAAAAAGAAAACTTAAAATCACACGAATGTTTTTCAAAAAATATTAATAATTTATATGAATGTCCAATATGTCAAAAAAATTTTACAGTCAAGAAAAATTTTAAAAGACACATGATCATACATACACAAACAAATTATTGTAAATTTTGTAAGCAAATATTTACATCAAAAAGACATTTGGATGAGCATAAATGTGAAAATGCAAAATTTGTATGTGACAAGTGTAATAAAAAATTAATAAGTAATACGAGTTTAAATCGTCATATGAAATTACACGATAATCCAAAACCAAAAAATAAAAAACAACAACAACAACAACAAGTTGGCTCATTGATATGTGAAAAATGTGGTGAAATATTTAATACAATATATAGTCTTAAGCAACATTTTAAAAGTCACATGGAACGTCAAATATTTAAATGTACATTTACTGGTTGTTTACAAACTTTTAATAGCATTGGTCTATTTGAAACGCATAAAAAAAATCATATTAAATTACAAGTAACATGTTCAACATGTCAACAAGTATTTAAAAATAAAAAAGCTTTAGATGTACATTTATCAGTTGATCATGCTAATGGTATTAAAAATTATTATCATTGTGATAAATGTGATAAAAGTTTTCTTCAATTAAATAATTTAAAAAAACATTATAAACAAACACATGTTGATGATGATGATGATGATGATAATATTAATGATAATGATGATGATAATGGCAATAATAAATGCCACGAAAGACAAAATAAATTTTCATGTGAATTATGTGCAAAAGTATTGAATAGTATTCATCAATTAAAAAGACATAAACAAGCATCACACAGTGGAATTATTTATTCATGTCCATATTGTGATATGAAAGTTAAACATCGACACAGTATAAAACGACATCTTGAACGTCAACATAATGGTCTTAGTGAACAGTGGAATCAACCTAATTTTATTGATACATTGACTGATAAAAATGAAAATTCAACTATAATTGCACCACTACCACCATTAGCAACATTAACACCTATAACACCATTAGCAACATTAACACCATTACTACCATTACCACCATTACCACCATTAGCACCATTATCATTATCATCATCATCCTCATCACCATCACTTGGACTTGGTACAGATTTAATTGTTAAAAATAATGATATATCTGTTTCTGATAAAATAAATCTTCAATTGGCATTAGCTGATCATATTGTTGATAATAATGATAATAATAACAACAACAATAATGATGATGATAACAATAATAATTTATTGTTAAATGAAATACCTCAATTGAGAATAAGTGATACAGATACACAACTTGCTCAATCAGTTCTTGGCAATGCCTTTATACTTGATGAGCATGGTGAAAATATAATGCTATATGTTTTGGGTAATTAATATGATGTTTAGATAGCCAACTGATATTTCAAATGTAGAAATGCTTTAAGTTAAAAAAAAACCTAAATATATAACTAAGAAATGTTTGTGAGACTGACATTGAAACAATGTGATACAGAGATTATTATAATAATCCTTAAAGTGTGCCTTAATGCATTAAATACCTGTTGCCGTTTATTCTGTTGAATATATATTATTTAAAAATAAATAAAAAAAAAAACTGGTTCCTGTTGTTGACGGTTTATCAACCAATTTATCAATGTTATCAATACAACACATACACTTATAGATTGAGTGATGATAAATACTTGATAATTCAATTAAAATTAATTAGAAATAAGTGGAAAAAAAAAAAAAAAAAAAAAAACAAAGTTATTTTGTACGTTGATAAAATAAAAATTAAATAATTGATAACAATTAAATATTTTTACTTTTTTTCTTGATTGATAATGTATTTTTTTTGTCACATAAATTGAGAATAAAGTATAAGATGATGGTATCTATTAAATGGATTTAATTATAAATATATAGGTATGTGATTGCATATATGTATAGAGTTTGAAAAAAGTAAATTTACAATGGTAAAGTGCGTTCAACAAGAAATTACTTAAATTTAAATATATATTAATATAATATAATATAAATATATACCTGAAATACATCCTATTCACCCCCGTCTACTCTGTTTGAGATAGACAGGTTGATGTGCACACCTTGATCAATCATTCTGGTATTCAAATTTTATAATTTAAATTTAAAAAAAAAAAAAACAAAAAGTGATCAAGGTGAGCTATACAAGTCACAAAAATATATACAATATAAATATTGGGGGATTATCAAGTAGCTTTAAATAATTATATCATAAATTCTTTAATGCTACAAGCTTGTTGACGCACTTTACCCTACTGAGGGATTGGTTAAAAAAAACGACCAGAGGGCCTCTTACCTTTTTTAGAAGATCTTGGAGTTAGTATTCATTATTTAGTCATGCATCAACCCTTATGCAAAAAAAACTCCATAAAGATTAGCATAAAAAATGCCTGCACTCCATGAAGTTCATATGATTAATCAATTGGAACTCAGCAACAGGTTGTTCAATCATCACACAAAAAACTATCATCACTTTTTCAACAGCTTTTTACCACAACTATTTCAAATACACTTTTCACCACCACTTCACCAACAAAATATTAACTTGAATATAGTTTATTCAGTATTTGATGGAGTTTTTGTCTTTATATTAAAATTAAACTAAATAAAATTAAAAGTTATTTCAATATAACATTCTTTTGATAATAATTATTATTCACCTGACAATAAACTATTTGTTTGAGTTATTATTTAAAAATTATATCAACTTGTAGTCTTGTATTTTTAAATATAGTTTATATTATTATTATGATGATTATCAACTTTGAAAAGTGTGTGTCGAGTTGTTGCTATTGCGGCAAGCTCTTTGATGTATAGAAAGAGAAGAAGCAAGCACTTTGATAGAGGCAGTATATTCTTATGCTAAACTCTCGCAAGACCAACATGTTTGAACATGTTATATTTATATATAAGCATCAATATAGCACTTTACCAGAGACAATTGGCAAATGTTGAACAATAACAACAATAAGTGGTACATGAGAGTTAATAATATCAGGACATCATGTGATGTTGCTGATTGTTTTTCCAGTAAAAAAAAAAATAGATAGAATCATATGAGATGACAAGTCATGAATGATACAATAGAGTTAATAGCATGATAATAAATGACACCAACAGCCTGTGTGATTTTTTAAGTAAATGAAAGATTAAGTTTTATGATAAAATCTAAGTAGACAATTCATTAAGAGTTGGATATTTGATTGAAATATACCATTTTTTAAATTCAATTGCACATGGAACATGTAAATAATTGAGTAATGATTTTTCATAATCAGGGATTCATCATTAATGGAGCATAATCATATCATGTAGAGGGTCTTGATGATGTTTTTTTTTTTTTTTTCATTTGGTTGTTGGTTCAAGAGTATCAAGAGTACTTGATGATTGTTAAATTGTCAAATAGTTTATAAACAATTTGATACCAATTTTTAAAACACACTTGCTAACACCCAGTAAAAGTTCAATACAATTCATAGTCATCTTTTTCAATCAATTCACAATGATTTTTAACATGGTTCACATTATTTTTTTTTTCATTATGTAAATCTGATATTATATTAATTGGCAACAATCATAATATTGCCATGGATAAATTTGTTGCAACTGTAACAATAAAACAATATTGCGTTAATATTTTTATTCATAAAAAAATGATATAAAATAACTTACTGTACTCGAAAATGATTTTGGCTTGAATGACAAACCAATTTGAGTCCTGTGTTAAGTCTCATATTTCATAATGTTGTATAATTAATTGCATAAGCAAATCAAACACGTTATGTACACTTTTTACTATAGGTATATCTGTAAACAATAAAAATATCAAATAAACATTAGTATGAAATTGGAGTAATTATCAACAACAAAAAAAAGAGTAAATAAAAAGGCATTATTTAATTAATAAATAAATAATTGTTAATTAAACAAATAAATAAAAAGAGATAAATGTATAAAAAGAGCCTTTGTCAGCTCTAATACGTCATTGACATGTTCATTATTTTTGGCCAAAATTCACAAAACTTAACAATAATTTATATCACATTTTGTTCAGAATAATTTAATTAACCGATTTATTACTAATTTATAATTGTTTAACAATTATTATTGCAATAAAAAGTGTATAAAGTCACGACACATATTTTCACTTTAACAAAGGAGCGGCCATTTTGAATTGAAGAAATTTTCACTTGCGCCATCTAGCGAAAAAAAATTACCGACTATTATTGTTGATAAGTAGAAATTTTTACAGAACACTTATCGACAATTTTAGTCGGTAATTTTTCTGTTAGAGGGCGCAAGTGAAAATTTCTCCAATTCAAGATGGCCGCTCCTTTGTTAAAGTGAAAATATGTGTCGTGACTTTATACACTTTTTATTGCAATAATAATTGTTAAACAATTATAAATTAGTAATAAATCGGTTAATTAAATTATTCTGAACAAAATGTGATATAAATTATTGTTAAGTACAGCAAAAATAATTTATGTCAATGTTTAATGTTAAACGACAAGGTGACAAAAGGCAAACAAAGGCAGCTATTTATTTGTTTAAATAATAATCAAATGGTATGTAAATTTCATGATTTTTTATTGTTTTTAATTATTTAATGCATAAACAAACATAATTACGTAATTTTTTAAATATAAATTATTGATTTTGAGGTTGTCATTGTTAACAAAGACAATAATTTTATCAATTTATTTGTAAATAGTAATTAATTATTGTTTATAGCATTGTCGTGGCATCCTTGTTGTATAATAATCGTTATTTTCATAAATAATAATTAAAAAATTGTTAAATATTTAAATACCAGTTTTTTCTTTGTATGAGGTCTTTGTCAGTATTTATTGTCATTTTATAGTATCAATTTATTTACTTTCTTGATGTTTATTTATTTGTTTATAAAATTTTTAATCTCTTAAATTAATATTAATTTATTTATTTAATAATGTCTCTTTTATCTTAACACTTTTTTTTTTTTTTTTGTTAATAAATAATTACTCCAAATTAAAATATACTCACACACTAATGATATTTTCATTTTTTATAGATAATACATAAAAGTGTCAAGAAAAATTAAATATTACATGTTGACGTGCTTGTCGTTTTATTTAATGGCAACAATTGATTGTTAAAGTGTAATAAATTGATTCATTAAGTTACCTTTTAAGTGATTAATTAAAGTGTTTAAGACGTGACAGAATTGAACAACATTCAAATAGCTGCAGGTATACACAAAAAATATTAAATAAATATTTAATTGATAATAATTGTAGATTTACTCCAAACATTTGCAATTTATAAAATAATAATAAAAAAAATTAAAATATTTATTGTCATTTAATGTTACAGGTGTGAAAAAAAGAATGACCAGGAATTATTTGGAAAACTGACATAACAATGAACAAAGAGAGGTAATTAATAATTTCATTTGTTATATTATTAAATTTTTACATTTATTACTAAAAATTATCATTGCTAAAATATTTTTGGTATTAAAATTACAGATAAATAATATCCATGGATATTTCCAAGCTAAATAAACACCAATGCATGTATGCATTTATAATGCAAAATGGCAACAGGTAAATAAAAATCAACTTGTTGTAACAAATAGATTTATATATTTGAAAGTATTAACGTATAAAAATACAAATTTATATAAAAGTTAAATAAAAAAAATTGAAATTTATTATTTAATGTTTTTAGATACAAAAGAAGGATGACGAGGAATTACTTGGATAAATGGCATTGCCACAAGTGGCAAAAGTCTTGGAAGTCACTTAAGCAAACAAGGAGAGGTATTGAATAATAAGGTATTTCTATTTATTTAAATTCTTGCTAAAATATTTTTGTTTTAAAAATTGGATAATTAAAAGTTGATGGCAAATTTTGACAGAACAATTAGTTTATTTAAAGTTCAAAATTGTCTTGGGTAAACAATGATTATAATTATTTAGTTTATTGTCGTTGTATAACAATTCAAAAACATGAAAACAACAATAAACTAATGAATAATTAGAAATATTGGTAATGACTATATTATTATTATTATTATTATTAAAATGATAACAGATAAATAATAATAATATAAATAAATTAGTAAAAAAGCATAAGCAGGAATAATAGATAAATGAAAAAACGTAAATTTGAGATTTGCTATTTTTGTAATTACAAAACAATCGAAGTATTTTGCAGTAAATTGATAAGAATATTAAATTTAATAATGGAAAAAAAAAAAAAATTGAATAATTAATTGTTATTTAATTTTTATAGACACAACTTGAAGATGAAAAAGAAATTCTTGGTATAATGTCATTACGAGTGACAATGGTCTTTGCTTTCTATTTGAAACAAAGAGAGGTATTGAATTACTTTTTTATTTATTATGATTAAATGTTTTATTTATTTAACTATTTGCTAAAATATAATTGTTTTGAATATTACAGATGCCCCTGGATATTTTAAAGTTTAACAACTCTGGACTGACACTTTTCAGGTAAATAACAATAATAAAAATTACTGCTACAAATCACTTGAAATATTTTGCAGTAGATAAATTAAAAAAAAAAAAAGAGTATTAGTTAATGAATCGAATTAAATTGGTAAATATTAGTGAAAAAAACTTAGTGAATACTAATTATTATTTATTGTTTATAGAGACAGCTGAATGATGACGAGAAATTATATGGACAAATGTCACGACATTTATTGCAAAAAAAATAACCACAGGTAAATGAAAATAATAATTATTTATTAGTCAAATAAATCATAAAATTTATCAATATGATAATAAATAAAAAATTAATAATAGTCAAAGGATCGACAAAAGAAATTTAATATAAGCATTTGTACTTGTTGCTTTTTGAGTAAAAATAGAATATTAATTTATAAAAATAGTAATATTAATTTTTATTCAATATTTATAGATACAACAAAAGGATGAGTGAGTAGAAATTAAATTGAAAAATGCAATTACAAGTGCCAAAAGTTTTGGCTTCATCAAACAAGCACAGGTATTGAATTACTTTTTATTTTTTATGATTAAATTTTAAATTTATCAAAATTGTTGCTAAATTATTTTTTTTTTTAATTACAGATATCATTGAATATTAAAAGTTGAATAAGTATCGACAGATATCAAGGAATTGTCAATCCAAAAATGTCTCGAGTAAGTAATAATAATTATTATCCATAAATTATTTAAATAACAAAGTTGTTATTTAGTTGTTTATATAAATAATGAGTATTTGATTATTTAGGTGCAGAGGATCATGAAGGAAGATAATTGATGTGATTTTTATTGCATGTTGGCTTATGTAATGATGAATAAGTCAAATAAACAAGGTACTTGAAAATATCTATTATGATTTATTATATTTAAATATATTAATTTTATTTATTTTTTCCTTAGCTACATCTTTTCCTTAGCTACATCTTTTCATAGCTACATCTTTTCATAGCTACATCTTTTCCTTAGCTACATCTTTTCATAGCTACATCTTTTCCTTAGCTACATCTTTTCCTTAGCTACATCTTTTCCTTAGCTACATCTTTTCATAGCTACATCTTTTCCTTAGCTACATCTTTTCATAGCTTCATCTTTTCCTTAGCTACATCTTTCCTTAGCTACATCTTTTCCTTAGCTACATCTTTTCATAGCTACATCTTTTCCTTAGCTACATCTTTTCCTTAGCTACATCTTTTCATAGCTACATCTTTTCATGCTACATCTTTTCCTTAGCTACATCTTTTCCTTAGCTACATCTTTTCATAGCTACATCTTTTCCTTAGCTACATCTTTTCCTTAGCTACATCTTTTCATAGCTACATCTTTTCCTTAGCTACATCTTTTCCTTAGCTACATCTTTTCATAGCTACATCTTTTCATAGCTACATCTTTTCATAGCTACATCTTTTCCTTAGCTACATCTTTTCCTAGCTACATCTTTTCCTAGCTACATCTTTTCCTTAGCTACATCTTTTCTAGCTACATCTTTTCATAGCTACATCTTTTCCTTAGCTACATCTTTTCCTTAGCTACATCTTTTCATAGCTACATCTTTTCCTTAGCTACATCTTTTCCTTAGCTACATCTTTTCATAGCTACATCTTTTCCTTAGCTACATCTTTTCCTTAGCTACATCTTTTCCTTAGCTACATCTTTTCCTTAGCTACATCTTTTCCTTAGCTACATCTTTTCATTAGCTACATCTTTTCCTTAGCTACATCTTTTCCTTAGCTACATCTTTTCCTTAGCTACATCTTTTCCTTAGCTACATCTTTTCCTTAGCTACATCTTTTCCTTAGCTACATCTTTTCATAGCTTCATCTTTTCCTTAGCTACATCTTTTCCTTAGCTACATCTTTTCCTTAGCTACATCTTTTCCTTAGCTACATCTTTTCCAGCTACATCTTTTCCTTAGCTACATCTTTTCCCAGCTACCTCTTTTCCTTAGCCACTTCTTTTCCTTAGCCCCATCTTTTCCTTTGCTACATCTTTTCCTTAGCTACATCTTTTCCTTAGCTACATCTTTTCCTTAGCTACATCTTTTCATAGCTACATCTTTTCCTTAGCTACATCTTTTCATGCTACATCTTTTCCTTAGCTACATCTTTTCCTTAGCTACATCTTTTCCCCTACATCTTTTCCATAGCTACATCTTTTCCTAGCTACATCTTTTCCTTAGCTACATCTTTTCCATAGCTACATCTTTTCCTTAGCTACATCTTTTCCTTCCATCTTTTCATAGCTACATCTTTTCCTTAGCTACATCTTTTCCTTAGCTACATCTTTTCATAGCTACATCTTTTCCTTAGCTACATCTTTTCATAGCTACATCTTTTCCTTAGCTTCATCTTTTCCTTAGCTACATCTTTTCCTAGCTACATCTTTTCCTTAGCTACATCTTTTCCTTAGCTACATCTTTTCCTTAGCTACATCTTTTCCTTAGCTACATCTTTTCATAGCTACATCTTTTCCTAGCCTACATCTTTCCCTTAGCTACATCTTTTCCTTAGCTACATCTTTTCCTTAGCTACATCTTTTCCTAGCTACATCTTTTCCTTAGCTACATCTTTTCCTTAGCTACATCTTTTCATAGCTACATCTTTTCCTTAGCTACATCTTTTCCTTAGCTACATCTTTTCATAGCTACATCTTTTCCTTAGCTACATCTTTTCCTTAGCTACATCTTTTCCTTAGCTACATCTTTTCCTTAGCTACATCTTTTCCTTAGCTACATCTTTTCCTAGCTTCATCTCCTTAGCTATCTTTTCATAGCTACATCTTTTCCTTAGCTACATCTTTTCCTTAGCTACATCTTTTCCTTAGCTACATCTTTTCCTAGCTACATCTTTTCATAGCTACATCTTTTCCTTAGCTACATCTTTTCCTTAGCTATCTTTTCCTTAGCTACATCTTTTCATAGCTACATCTTTTCATAGCTTCATCTTTTCCTTAGCAACATCTTTTCCTTAGCTACATCTTTTTCTTAGCTACATCTTTTCCTTAGCTACTGCTTTTCCTTAGCTACTGCTTTTCCTTAGCTTCATCTTTTCCTTAGCTACATCTTTTCCTTAGCTACATCTTTTCCTTAGCTACATCTTTTCCTTAGCTACATCTTTTCCTTAGCTACATCTTTTCCTTAGCTACATCTTTTCCGATCTTACATCTTTTCCTTAGCTACATCTTTTCATAGCTACATCTTTTCCTAGCTACATCTTTTCCTTAGCTACATCTTTTCCTTAGCTACATCTTTTCATTAGCTACATCTTTTCCTTAGCTACATCTTTTCCTTAGCTACATCTTTCCTGCTACATCTTTTCCTTAGCTACATCTTTTCCTTAGCTACATCTTTTCCTTAGCTACATCTTTTCCTTAGCTACATCTTTTCCTTAGCTACATCTTTTCCTTAGCTACATCTTTTCATAGCTACATCTTTTCATAGCTACATCTTTTCATAGCTACATCTTTTCCTTAGCTACATCTTTTCATAGCTACATCTTTTCCTTAGCTACATCTTTTCCTTAGCATCTTTTCCTTAGCTACATCTTTTCCAGCTACATCTTTTCCTTAGCTACATCTTTTCCTTAGCTACATCTTTTCCTAGCTACATCTTTTCATAGCTACATCTTTTCCTTAGCTACATCTTTTCCTTAGCTACATCTTTTCCTAGCTACATCTTTTCCTTAGCTACATCTTTTCGCTTCATCTTTCCTCCTTCATCTTTCGCTTCACATCTTTTCCTTAGCTACATCTTTTCATAGCTACATCTTTTCCTTAGCTACATCTTTTCATAGCTACATCTTTTCCTTAGCTACATCTTTTCCTTAGCTACATCTTTTCCTTAGCTACATCTTTTCTTAGCTAGCACATCTTTTCCTTAGCTACATCTTTTCCTTAGCTACATCTTTTCATAGCTACATCTTTTCATAGCTTCCTACATCTTTTCATAGCTACATCTTTTCATAGCTACATCTTTTCCAGCTACATCTTTCCTTAGCTACATCTTTTCCTTAGCTACATCTTTTCCTTAGCTACATCTTTTCCTTAGCTACATCTTTTCCTAGCTACATCTTTTCATAGCTACATCTTTTCCTTAGCTACATCTTTTCCTTAGCTACATCTTTTCCTTAGCTACATCTTTTCATAGCTACATCTTTTCCTTAGCTACATCTTTTCATAGCTACATCTTTTCCTAGCTACATCTTTTCCTTAGCTACATCTTTTCCTTAGCTACATCTTTTCCTTAGCTACATCTTTTCATAGCTACATCTTTTCCTGCTACATCTTTTCATAGCTACATCTTTTCCTTAGCTACATCTTTTCATAGCTACATCTTTTCATAGCTACATCTTTTCCTTAGCTACATCTTTTCCTTAGCACATCTTTTCCTTAGCTACATCTTTTCATAGCTACATCTTTTCATAGCTACATCTTTTCCTTAGCTACATCTTTTCATAGCTACATCTTTTCCTTAGCTACATCTTTTCCTTAGCTACATCTTTTCCTAGCTACATCTTTTCATGCTACATCTTTTCCTTAGCTACATCTTTTCCTTAGCTACATCTTTTCATAGCTACATCTTTTCCTTAGCTACATCTTTTCCTGCTACATCTTTTCCTTAGCTACATCTTTTCATAGCTACATCTTTTCATAGCTACATCTTTTCCTTAGCTACATCTTTTCCTTAGCTACATCTTTTCCTTAGCTTCCTCTTTTCCTTAGCTACATCTTTTCCTAGCTACATCTTTTCCTAGCTACATCTTTTCATAGCTACATCTTTTCCTTAGCTACATCTTTTCCTTAGCTACATCTTTTCCTTTGCTTCATCTTTTCTTAGCTACATCTTTTCCTTAGCTACATCTTTTCATAGCTACATCTTTTCTTAGCTACATCTTTTCCTTAGCTACATCTTTTCCTTAGCTACATCTTTTCCTTAGCTACATCTTTTCCTTAGCTACATCTTTTCCAGCTACATCTTTTCCTTAGCTACATCTTTTCATAGCTACATCTTTTCATAGCTACATCTTTTCATAGCTTCCATCTTTTCCTTAGCTACATCTTTTCCTTAGCTACATCTTTTCATAGCTACATCTTTTCATGCTACATCTTTTCCTTAGCTACATCTTTTCCTTAGCTACATCTTTTCCTTAGCTACATCTTTTCCAGCTACATCTTTTCCTTAGCTACATCTTTTCCTTAGCTACATCTTTTCCTTAGCTACATCTTTTCATAGCTACATCTTTTCCTTAGCTACATCTTTTCCTTAGCTACATCTTTTCGCCAGCTACATCTTTTCATAGCTACATCTTTTCATAGCTACATCTTTTCGCTACATCTTTTCATAGCTACATCTTTTCCTTAGCTACATCTTTTCCTTAGCTACATCTTTTCCTTAGCTTCACATCTTTTCCTTAGCTACATCTTTTCATAGCTACATCTTTTCCTTAGCTACATCTTTTCATAGCTACATCTTTTCCTTAGCTACATCTTTTCCTTAGCTACATCTTTTCATAGCTACATCTTTTCCTTAGCTACATCTTTTCATAGCTACATCTTTTCATAGCTACATCTTTTCCTTAGCTACATCTTTTCGCTAGCTTCCACATCTTTTCCTTAGCTACATCTTTTCCATAGCTACATCTTTTCATAGCTACATCTTTTCCAGCTACATCTTTTCCTTAGCTACATCTTTTCCTTAGCTACATCTTTTCATTAGCTACATCTTTTCCTTAGCTACATCTTTTCCATAGCTACATCTTTTCATAGCTACATCTTTTCCTTATTTCATCTTTTCCTTAGCTACATCTTTTCCTTAGCTACATCTTTTCCTTAGCTACATCTTTTCATAGCTACATCTTTTCCTAGCTTACATCTTTTCATAGCTACATCTTTTCATAGCTACATCTTTTCCTTAGCTACATCTTTTCATAGCTACATCTTTTCATAGCTACATCTTTTCCTTAGCTACATCTTTTTCATAGCTACATCTTTTCATAGCTACATCTTTTCCTTAGCTACATCTTTTCATAGCTACATCTTTTCCTTAGCTACATCTTTTCCTTAGCTACATCTTTTCATAGCTACATCTTTTCCGCTACATCTTTTCCTTAGCTACATCTTTTCCTAGCTACATCTTTTCCTTAGCTACATCTTTTCATAGCTACATCTTTTCCTTAGCTACATCTTTTCCAGCTACATCTTTTCCTTAGCTACATCTTTTCCTTAGCTACATCTTTTCATGCTACATCTTTTCCTTAGCTACATCTTTTCCTTAGCTACATCTTTTCATAGCTACATCTTTTCCAGCTACATCTTTTCCTTAGCTTCATCTTTTCCTTAGCTACATCTTTTCATAGCTACATCTTTTCCTAGCTTCACATCATCTTATCTTTTCATAGCTACATCTTTTCCTTAGCTACATCTTTTCATAGCTACATCTTTTCATAGCTACATCTTTTCATAGCTACATCTTTTCCAGCTACATCTTTTCATAGCTATCTTTTTCATAGCTACATCTTTTCCTTAGCTACATCTTTTCCTTAGCTACATCTTTTCCTTAGCTACATCTTTTCATAGCTACATCTTTTCCTTAGCTACATCTTTTCATAGCTACATCTTTTCATAGCTACATCTTTTCACTTAGCTACATCTTTTCATAGCTTCACACATCTTACTTTCCTTAGCTACATCTTTTCCTTAGCTACATCTTTTCATAGCTACATCTTTTCATAGCTTCATCTTTTCCTTAGCTACATCTTTTCCTTAGCTACATCTTTCCTTAGCTACATCTTTTCATAGCTACATCTTTTCATAGCTTCATCTTTCCCAGCTACATCTTTTCCTTAGCTACATCTTTTCATAGCTACATCTTTTCCTTAGCTTCATCTTTTCATAGCTTCACATCTTTTCATTAGCTACATCTTTTCATAGCTACATCTTTTCATAGCTACATCTTTTCCTTAGCTACATCTTTTCATAGCTACATCTTTTCATAGCTACATCTTTCATGCTACATCTTTTCCTTAGCTACATCTTTTCCAGCTACATCTTTTCCTTAACATCTTTTCATAGCTACATCTTTTCATAGCTACATCTTTTCCAGCTACATCTTTTCCTTAGCTACATCTTTTCCTTAGCTTCCACATCTTTTCGCCAGCTACATCTTTTCCTTAGCTACATCTTTTCATAGCTACATCTTTTCCTTATTACATCTTTTCATAGCTACATCTTTTCCTTAGCTACATCTTTTCATAGCTACATCTTTTCCTTAGCTACATCTTTTCCTTAGCTACATCTTTTCACTTAGCTACATCTTTTCCTTAGCTACATCTTTCATGCTTCACATCTTTTCATAGCTACATCTTTTCCTTAGCTACATCTTTTCCTTAGCTACATCTTTTCATAGCTCATCTTTTTCATAGCTTCATCTTTTCCTTAGCTACATCTTTTCATAGCTACATCTTTTCCTTAGCTACATCTTTTCCTTAGCTTCACATCTTTTTCCTTAGCTACATCTTTTCCAGCTACATCTTTTCCTAGCTACATCTTTTCCTTAGCCACATCTTTCCAGCTACATCTTTTCATAGCTACATCTTTTCATAGCTACATCTTTTCCTTAGCTACATCTTTTCATAGCTACATCTACATCTTTTCATGCTACATCTTTTCCTTAGCTACATCTTTTCCTTAGCTACATCTTTTCATAGCTACATCTTTTCCTTAGCTACATCTTTTTCTTAGCTACATCTTTTCCTTAGCTACATCTTTTCGCCCTACATCTTTTCGCCAGCTACATCTTTTCCTTAGCTACATCTTTTCATAGCTACATCTTTTCATAGCTACATCTTTTCATAGCTACATCTTTTCCTTAGCTTCCCTACATCTTTTCATAGCTACATCTTTTCATAGCTACATCTTTTCCTTAGCTACATCTTTTCATAGCTACATCTTTTCCTTAGCTTCCACATCTTTTCATAGCTACATCTTTTCCTTAGCTACATCTTTTCATAGCTACATCTTTCCTTAGCTTCATCTTTTCCTTAGCTACATCTTTTCATTAGCTATCTTTTCCAGCTACATCTTTTCCTTAGCTACATCTTTTCCTTAGCTACATCTTTTCCTTAGCTACATCTTTTCCTTAGCTACATCTTTTCATAGCTTCCATCTTTCATGCTACATCTTTTCATAGCTACATCTTTTCATAGCTACATCTTTTCCTAGCTACATCTTTTCCTTAGCTACATCTTTTCCAGCTACATCTTTTCCTTACTACATCTTTTCCTTAGCTACATCTTTTCCTAGCTTCATCTTTTCATAGCTACATCTTTTCCTTAGCTACATCTTTTCCTTATTCATCTTTTCCTTAGCTACATCTTTTCCTAGCTACATCTTTTCCTAGCTACATCTTTTCCTTAGCTACATCTTTTCCTAGCTACATCTTTCCTTAGCTTCCATCTTTTCATAGCTACATCTTTTCATAGCTTCATCTTTTCATAGCTACATCTTTTCCTTAGCTACATCTTTTCCTTAGCTACATCTTTTCATAGCTACATCTTTTCATAGCTACATCTTTTCCTTAGCTACATCTTTTCCATAGCTACATCTTTTCCTTAGCTACATCTTTTCCATAGCTACATCTTTTCCTTAGCTACATCTTTTCCCAGCTTCACATCTTTTCGCCAGCTTCATCTTTTCCTTAGCTACATCTTTTCATAGCTACATCTTTTCCTTACATCTTTTCCTTAGCTACATCTTTTCATAGCTTCATCTTTTCGCCAGCACATCTTTTCACTAGCTACATCTTTTCCTTAGCTACATCTTTTCATAGCTACATCTTTTCCCAGCTACATCTTTTCATAGCTACATCTTTTCGCTTCCATCTTTTCATAGCTACATCTTTTCGCCAGCTACATCTTTTCATAGCTACATCTTTTCCAGCTACATCTTTTCATGCCACATCTTTTCCATAGCTACATCTTTTCCTTGCTACATCTTTTCCGCCTTCTTTTCCCAGCTTCATCTTTTCGCTACATCTTCCATCTTTTCGCCCAGCTACATCTTTTCATTAGCTACATCTTTTCATGCTTCATCTTTTCATAGCTTCATCTTTTCCCAGCTACATCTTTTCATAGCTACATCTTTTCATAGCTACATCTTTTCCTTAGCTTCACATCTTTTCCTTAGCTTTACATCTTTTCCTGCTTCCTTTCATAGCTACATCTTTTCATAGCTACATCTTTTCATTAGCTTCCATCTTTTCGCTTAGCTACATCTTTTCCTTAACATCTTTTCCTTAGCTTCCATCTTTTCCTTAGCTACATCTTTTCATAGCTACATCTTTTCATAGCTACATCTTTTCCTTAGCTACATCTTTTCATAGCTACATCTTTTCCTTAGCTACATCTTTTCATAGCTTCATCTTTTTAGCTACATCTTTTCCAGCTACATCTTTTCATAGCTACATCTTTTCATAGCTTCATCTTTTCCTTAGCTACACATCTTTTCATAGCTACATCTTTTCCATAGCTACATCTTTCCTTAGCTTCATCTTTTCCTTAGCTACATCTTTTCATAGCTTCATCTTTTCCTTAGCTACATCTTTTCATAGCTACATCTTTTCATAGCTACATCTTTTCGCCAGCTACATCTTTTCATAGCTACATCTTTTCCAGCTACATCTTTTCATGCTTCATCTTTTCCCAGCTACATCTTTTCGCTTCATCTTTTCATGCTTCCACATCTTTTCATAGCTACATCTTTTCCTTAGCTACATCTTTTCATAGCTACATCTTTTCGCCAGCTACCCCACATCTTTTCATAGCTTCATCTTTTCCTTAGCTACATCTTTTCATAGCTACATCTTTTCATAGCTACATCTTTTCATAGCTACATCTTTTCCTTAGCTACATCTTTTCATAGCTACATCAGCATCTTTTCATAGCTACATCTTTTCATAGCTACATCTTTTCATAGCTACATCTTTTTCCATCCCAGCTACATCTTTCATACTTCCGGCATCTTTTCATAGCTTCATCTTTTCGCCTTGCTTCCACATCTTTTCATAGCTTCATCTTTTCACGCCAGCTACATCTTTTCCTTAGCTACATCTTTTCCTTAATCTTCCCATCTTTTCCTTAGCTTCACATCTTTTCATAGCTACATCTTTTCCTTAGCTACATCTTTTCATAGCTACATCTTTTCCTTAGCTACATCTTTTCATAGCTACATCTTTTCCTTAGCTACATCTTTTCATAGCTACATCTTTTCCTTAGCTACATCTTTTCCTTAGCTACATCTTTTCCTTAGCTACATCTTTTCCTTAGCTACATCTTTTCATAGCTACATCTTTTCCTTAGCTACATCTTTTCCGCTTCACATCTTTTCATAGCTACATCTTTTCATAGCTACATCTTTTCCTTAGCTACATCTTTTCGCCAGCATCTTTTCCAGCTACATCTTTTCGCTACATCTTTCCACATCTTTTCACTCCAGCTACATCTTTTCCTTAGCTTCATCTTTCCTTAGCTTCATCTTTTCATAGCTACATCTTTTCGCCCAGCTACATCTTTTCATAGCTACATCTTTTCGCCTAGCATCTTTTCATAGCTACATCTCCATAGCTACATCTT